>NW_026526969.1:2712500-2942500 GCF_024362965.1 Panthera pardus | reverse complement strand
GGAGGTGTTACAGTGTTAAAGAAGGCAATGTATATCAAGTGCATCATAGCATATTTCCTTGCTTTTCCTATGTGCTGACATTGGCCATATAAGGTACTTCTGGGTTGTTTCTTAACTGCCTGACAAAATTTGTAAACAAATTTCTATAGACATTTTTGCTCCATTTTGGATAAATATATGGCAGAGAAGAGCTGAGCTAACTAGTACGAAAAACGTTGAGGTTCTTGATGTGTATCACAGAATCGTCTTCCCGGTAGGAAAGAGACGTTGCTCCAGAAGTGGACGAGTGTCTGCCTCACCACAACCACGCCAACATCGCGTACCTTTTTAATCTGCATTTCTTTGATGATTACTGAAGTTGAGCACTTTTTTTCATGTTTATTAGCCATTTCTATTTCCTCTCCCATGAACTGACCTCTCTGCTTTTGGAAGGAAGAATGAGTCTCCGAGGGCTAGCTAGAGAAAGAGATGCTCCGGTGATCATTCCCGCAGAGCCCTGGGGCCAAGAGTTGCTGGGGAGAGAATTAAGAGCCTCCCGGGACTGCCAAGTGACTGTGGAACAGCCTCGTTCCTAAACCTGAGTGAGCGTTCTACACAGTCAACCTGCAATCAACATTGGCTCGCTACCTTTTTATTTCCTCTGTTAAGAAATAGTTTGGATTTTTGAGAGGGGCTCTTCGCATTCCACTCAAGCCAGTGCTTATAATTCTTTTCTGGGTAGACGACCAGCATGCCTATTCAGTTTGGGTTTTTTTGCTCGGAGAGTCCCATTGGCTCACAGTGCATCGCTGTAGATCTTGCCTGAGTCTTTTACGATTCCTGCCATCCAGCCAGGGGCTGTGACTGCTCTGTAACCTTCTTAGATTTAAATCTGTTGCTCGCATTCTCCTCATAGTGTTACAGAGCAGCAGAGCCCATCCATACTGATGTCTTAATATCATTCTCTCCTCCTTGGATTTATAGAGTAAAATAAACCCGCTGCCATAGAAATGCTTATTGATTACTGAAGTACATAATAAAGCGTAAGAATAAAGTAAGACCCAGTAATCGGTCCTGTTCCTGGGGGATGACAGTAAACCCTGGCCATGGCAGCCTCTACGGGCTGCTTTCTGCTCTGGAGTTAGGAGGCTCCCTTTTAATTAGGAGTCCAAATAGTAAGCAGTGAATGATAGAAACCAGGCAGAAAGAGCACATACTGTATGATTCCATTTATATAAAACTCTAGAAAATATACAAACTAATCTGTAGTGACAGAAAGCAGATCAGTTGGGGGGAGAGCGGTATGGGCAGAGAGGGGAGAGCAGGATTAACAAAGGAGCACGAGGAGACTTCTGAGGGCTGTGGATGTGTTCACTGTCTTGATTGCGGTGATGGTTTCATGGGTGTGTACATGTGTACAAATGTATCCTATAGTGCCTTTTAAATATGGCTAGTTTATTCCTGTACGTTAGAGCTCAATAAAGCCATTAAAGCCACTTAAAAAAAAAAAAAAAAGAAAGAAAGAAACGGCATAAAGGGACAACCTTCCTGGGTCATTTTGTGCTAGAAACAAATGTTCTCTTTTCTTAGGAAACTCTATT
Source organism: Panthera pardus (assembly GCF_024362965.1). Classification (NCBI taxonomy): domain Eukaryota; kingdom Metazoa; phylum Chordata; class Mammalia; order Carnivora; family Felidae; genus Panthera; species Panthera pardus. Next base: position 2,940,920 of record NW_026526969.1, on the reverse strand, counting down.
TTAAGGAATATTTATGAGGACTTGTAAGACTCCATTTCCCCTTCACATTTGGACCGATGGGGATTTCAGGAGACTGAATGGTACCATCAAAAAATAAAATAAAAAGGCATTGGTAGGGCAAGAGAGCCCTCTTCTTTCTCGGTCCCCTTTTCCTTTCTTACATCTGCACCTTAAAGGTGGATTTTTATGTAATTTTTTGGTAGAAACAAAAGAAGCTGAGGCCTCTGGAAAATAACATTAGTTTCCTTCTCACCCTACTCTTTCTGCCATTATATTTCCCCCGCCCAGAGGAGAGGGCCTACAAAGAAGAAATAAAAACTACTCCAAAATGTTGGCAGTCTGAAAGGGGTCAGGGGTTTTCAGCACCAAGAGATGTTTGTTTTTCTTGCATTTTAACTCTTAATTTTTGACACAGTGGGAAACTCCAGCGTGGCTGCCATTTAAAATGTAACAATGGCGTGGTGCCCTGATTGCCCCTGTCACAAGGGCATCGTGACGGAAGGCCAGGAGACAAAGCAAATGAGGCCAAAGACAGTGCCTACTGCTGAGGTGCTGGTCCGTTTCTCTGCTTTTGAATGTTTCTTTCCTCTGGCCTCATAAGGAGTCACTCAGGGAGACTGAAGCTGGAATTTGTACAACCTCTCTTCAGGCCCCTTGATTTTAATCAGAAATACACAATTATTCTTTTCCTCCAAATAGAGAAACTCAATCCCCATTTTAAATTCAATTATTGTAATTGCAGCATTCAGAAAAATAGCACATTCATCTTCTAATAAGAGATTGTGGGTACCAAATTACTGCATATAGTATGTCAAAACAGGAAACTTGAGACTGGCAGACCAGTGGGTGTTTTTATCTTGGCGATTTGTATTTTCTTGCAGACAATTTATAGTAATCCTACCCTTCCTGGTTTATGATTTGTAAGACTAGGTTTTCAAGCCATCCTAAAATAAAGACTGTTTTTAGGTACAATTTAATTTAAAATGCCCATTACGAACATGATGGATTCTAAGAGGGGCGAAAGTGATAGGAAAAGAAAGCGAAATCAGTTTTTGGATCCTGTAGAATGACGGCCCACCATGTCTTTGGATCTTCCCGAACCACCCTCTTACATTTGTAAATCACTCTGTCTCCAGCCATATTTCTAACCCATTAGCTACGCTTTTCACTGTCTTGCATTTTAAACAAACAGAACGCAAAGTCTGATGGGTGGGAAGTTGACAATGTGGCCATTATGTCTGTCAGCATGAGAGCACCGCTCTCCCTTTTCCTGTTCAATTCCAGTTGCTTCACTTGGCTTGAAGTGAGCCAAATGTAAAAGGAAATACCTTAGGATTTCGATTTTCCTGATTTTCTTTCTTTTTTTATTTTAAAAAGAAAACTTTTTAAGTGTTTATTTATTTTTGAGAGAGAGAGAAAGATTCAGAGCACAAGCAGGGGAGGGGCAGAGAGAGAGGGAGACTTAGAATCTGAAGCACGCTCCAGGCTCTGAGCTGTCAGCACAGAGCGTGATGCGGGGCTCGAACCCACGAACCTGGAGATCATGACCTGAGCCAAAGTTGGACGCCTAACTGACTGAGCCACCCAGGTGCCCCGATTTTCCTGATTTTCTTAAAGGAATAACCTTAAAATTGGATTTCTTCAAATGTGTGCTGTTACTTTCTTCAGATTTTCTTTTACCTTGAAATTATTTCCATGTCTTTCTTGTACACACACTCAGACACCCACGCTTCCAAACACCTTAGTGTTCTTTCCATCACCCCTGTATATTTCTTTTTTTTTTATGTTTATTTATTTTTGAAAGAGAAAGAGAGAACAAGCGGGGGAAGGGCAGAGAGAGAAAGAGAGAGAGAGAGGGAAGCACAGAATCTGAAGCAGGCTCCAGGCTCTGAGCTGTCAACACAGAGCCCGACGCAGGGTTCAAACCCACAAACTGTGAGATCATGACCTGAGTCAAAGTCGGAGGCTTAACCCACTGAGCCACCCAGGCGACCTCCATCCCCATTTATTTCTTGACTCCTCAATTAAACAGTTCCCATGACACCTTCCTTCAGATTGTTTGCTAACATAATTTATGAATTCATTCTTTCACATATGTTCCTTGAGCGCCTTTTAGGTGTCAGATTTAGGAAGAACAGAATATAAGCAAACTCTGACCACAGTGTTGAAGATGCTGGAAATCAGCAGTGGACCTCTGGCCAGTGAAGTCAGAGGAAGCTCCCATATATGTGGGAGAGAGAACAGGCATTTCCGAGCGGAGTAGTAGTCCGTTGGACTGTTTGCTGAGTGTGACTCCTGAGTGCCAGGCATTTTAGTCATATTCTCTCAACTACTCCCTGTGTATACAGTTACCAGCCTTAATGCTCTAAGAAGTTTTATCTCTTCCCAAGGTAACTCTCTTGGTTGGTTTTATTAGATCAATCCTTGGGTAGGCCTTGCATATATGTAAATTCTATGCAAAGGCTATTCACGTAGCTCCTAATCCTGATTGGTCAGAATCTCTAGACAGATTCCAAAATGGCTGGCTTCCGAGTTGTACCCATCATCACCTGTTATTTTCGATATCCATCCTATCTGTCTATTTATGTGGCCAGTTTGAATTTGAATGAACATCTCACTAATGACGAAGCCCGTAAGTCGTTACAGCACTCTGCATAACCTACAGGTGTAGACTCCCAGCTCTTAAATCTATCCATTTTACTTTAGTCCCTATACACAGGTTACTGGCTCCTATTCCTGGAATAAATCCAGACCATATCCACCCAAAAGAATGTGCATCGGGAACCTAAAGGAACACTTAGAAAATTGAATCCTAAAGTGTATTTCCTTGTTGGTAAAAATGAACCATACTTCATTTTATTGCACTTCTCTTTATTGTGTTTCACAGATACGGTGTTTTACATATATTGAAGGTTTGCGGCAACCCTAAATGGAGCACGTCTTTCGGTGCCATTTTTCCAGTGCCATTTGCTCACTTCATTTATCTGTCATATTTTGGTTTTTCTCACGGCATTTCAAACATTTTCTTTCTTTTTATATTTGGGCTTTTTTTTTTAAGTTCATTTATTTAGGTAATCTCCACACCCAGCTTGGGGCTTGAACTCACGACCCTGAAATCAAGAGTTGCACACTCTTCTGACCAAGCCAGCTAGGTGCTCCCATTAGTATTACATTTGTAATGGCGATCTGTAATCAGTGATCTTTGGTGTCACTATTGTGATTGTTTTGGGGTGCCACAAACAATCAGACGGCAAACTTGATAGATGAAGGTTGTGTGTGTTCTGACTCCTCCACTAACTGGCCTTTCCCCCATCTCTCTCCCTCTCCTTGGGCCTTCCTACTCTCTGAGACACAGTGATTTTGAAATTAGGCCAATTAATATCCCTACAGTGGCCTCTAGATGCTTCCGGAAGAGTTATAAATCTCTCACTTTAAATAAAGAGCTACAGATGATTAAGCTTCGGGAAAACGCATGTCTAAAGCCAAGATAGGCCAAAACCCTTGCACTAAACAGTTAGCCAGGTTGTAAATGCAAAGGAAAAGTTCTTGAAGGAAGTTGAAAGTGCTCTTCTAAGGAACACATGAATGATAGCTGACAGAGAAAGTTTGAATGGTCTGGAGAGAAGATCAAACCGACCACAACATCTCCTTAAGACAGAGCCCAATCTAGAGCAAGCTCCTAGCTCTCTTCAGTTCTGCGAAGGCTGGGAGAGGTAAGGAAACTGCAGAAGAAAAGTTTAAAGCTAGCAGAGGTCAGTCACGAGGTTTAAGGAGAGGCTGGCTCCATAACATAAACTTTCAAGGTGCAGCAGCAAATGCTGAGTCACAAGCAGCGGCAAATTATCCAGAACCTCTAGCTGAGATCATTAATGAAGGTGGCTACACCAAATGATAGACTTTGAATGTAGATGGAGCAGCCTTCTAAGATGCCGTTGAGAGGAGTTGTGTAGCTAGACAGGAGATGTCAGTGCCTGACTTCAAAGCTTCAGAGGACAGGCCAACTCTCTGGTTAGTGGCTAACACAGCTGGTGACTTTATGTTGAAGCCAGTGTTCATTTACCATTACAAAAATCTTAGGACCCTTAAGAATTTTGCTGAATCTACTCTGCCCGTGCTCTATAAATGGAACAACAAAGGATAGATGACAGCACATCGGTTTACAGATGGTTTACTGAATATTTTAAGCCCACTGTTGAGACCTACTGCTCAGAAAATCAGATTCCCTTCAAAATAGGACTGCTCGTTGACAATGCACCTGGTCACGCAAGAGCTCTGATGGAGATGTACGATGAGATTAATGTTATTTCCATGCCTGCTAACACAGCATCCATTCTACAGCCTATGAATCAAGGAGCCATTTCGACTTTCAAGTCCTACTATTTAAGCAATACATTCTGTAAGGCTGTAGCTGCCCTAGGTAGTGTTTTCTCTGTTGGATCTGGACAAAGTAAATTGAAACCTCTCTGGATAGGATTCACCATTCTCCATGGCAATAGAGATATTCGTGATTTATAGGAAGAAGCCAAAATATCAACCCTAATGGGAGTTTGGAAGAAGATGATCCAGCCCTCGTGGATGGCGTTGAGGGGTTCAAGACTTCGGGAGGAAGTAGCTGCACGTGTGGTGGGAACAGTGGGCGAACTGGGATCAGAAGTGGGGCCCGCAAATGGGACTTCACGCTGCAGCCTCGTGATCAGACTTGAATGGAAGAGGAGTCGCTCCTTGCAGATGAGCAAAGAAAGTGGTGTCTTGAGATGGGATCTACCCCTGGTGAAGACTCTCCGAAGATTGTTGAAATGACCACAAAGAACGTAGAATATCCCTCAAAAGTAATCAATTAAGCAGCAACAGGGTTTGAGAAGATTGACTCCAGTTTTAAACCAAGTTCTCCTGTGGATGAAATGCTGTCAAACAGCGTCACGTGCTACAGAGAAATCATTTGTTCGTGATAGGAAGAGTCTGTTGATGGGGCCAACTTCATTATCGTCTTATAAGAAATGGCCACAGCCACCACCCTGATCAGTCAGCAGCCATCAACACCAAGGTGATGCCCTCCACCAGCAAGAAGATTATAAGTGACTGAAAGCTCAGATGATGGCCAACATTTTTTAGCAATAAAGTATTTATTAACTAAGGGTGTGTATGTTGGGGTTTTTTTGGACATAGTACTATTGCACATGTAATAGACTACAGGGTAGTGTAAATGTAACTTTTATATGCACTGGGAAACCAAAAATTTCATTTGACTCACTTTATTTCGATATTCATTTTATTGCAGTGGTGTGGACCCAAGCCTGCAATATCTCCCCAGACATGCCTGTATTTTATCAATGAAATAAAACCATTTGCTATTCTACTTTGAGAGGGAATGATAGTTTCTGTTTGCTTGTCTGTTTGGGTTGTTGTCTCTCTTTCTGTGTAATAGAGTAGTGAGTCTTCAAACACCTCACAAGCGTGATTTCTTGCAGAATATGATCTCCTGTCTGGCAGTAAAATTATAAAGAAATTAAATCTGTGGCACCTGGGTGGCTCAGTTGGTTAAACGTCCGACTTCAGCTCAGGTTATGATCTCACGGATCACAAGTTTGAGCCCCAGCCTGCACACGTGTTCTCTCTCTCTCTCTCTCTCTCTCTCTCTCTCTGTCAAAAATAAACATAAAAAATAGAAATTAAATCCAACAGTTAAACAACTATTGCCGTCTTATTTCTGTGTATGACATAGAATTTCTTTCACGAAGTAGACAGAAAAGGTAAAACTATTAGTATTTCTCTCTGGCTGCTTTCAAATGTTTGAATTCATTGAATCCTAACAAAAATTCTGTGGAGTATGTATCATTTCCATTGACAGGGTAAAAAACAAGAAAGGTAGGCTCGAAGATGTTTAGTGTCTTTCCCCAGACCACGTGGTTGCTGAGTTGGGGGGATCGGAACTTGAACCTGGCGCCCTTCCCTGAGCCTGGTGCTGTACCAGGCCCTCGTCTTTAGGGAGAGCTGTCTGCAGTGGGGTAGAAATGTGGCCACCTGCTGCAGTCACTGCCACTTAGGGTTATTTCAGCCTCTTCCGTTCGGCCCGCCTCCACCCACAGCCCAGCCGTTGATCCGAAAGATGTTTTTCAAGGAGTGTCTTTGTATAGAGCGTGGGAGAGCGAGCAGCGCTAGGTCGTACTTGTTGGGAACATGAACTTTGGAGGACGGAACTGGGTTCAAGTACTGCCTGTGCCACCGGAAGCCTTAACTTCTCCTCTTGAAAATGGAGGGGCCGTAACACTTCCCTCCCAGGGCCGTTGTCAGAACGTTCTCTTTTAATGAGCGGTGGGCTGTAGGCTGGCTCTTCTAGGGGGAAAGGTGCTCTAAGAGAGTTCCCATGGAGAATCCCTACCATGCGGGAGCCATGCTGCAGAGCTAAGATGTGAAATGCACTTCATCTTCAGGAAGCCTTCCCCAAAAGAGACAGCTAAGAACTACTCTTCTCCGGCTCCCTTTGCCTGAGGTGGACGCTGTCCCTTTGGCCAGAAATTGAATCGTGTAGGTGCCACTTAGCATGGGAAGCAGTGCCTCACATGCGGTGCCTCCCAACCTTGGGGGCCGGAAGGAAGAATGGTTTGCAACACTTTCATCACCTGGGGAAAAAGAACTCGGAGGCACAGGCACTTTAAGAAAGATGCTTTTACTTTGAGTGTTGGAGAAAATAGAACAATTACCTATTGAAAGCGAAGTGGATGAAAAAACATCTCTGTTCGTACTACCCTGATCATTTAATCTATTCAGATCCATTGTGCCTTCCTGAAGGTGGTTCAGGCCAGACTGTCTGTTCCTTCCCCACGCTAGGGCACCCGGCGATCCCAACTCGAGACGGATTTCCTACGCCACGAGGAGATTCCTCTAAGGGTTTGTGCTCTATGTGCAGTATCGGACCCGTACAATAAATAAAAGGAGGGAGGGAGGGGGATCCACAAATCATCAAATCGGTATTAGCATCTTTTAGGGTCCTTAAGACTGCACTAGGCCCTGTGATGATTCCAGGGACAATCAGAGTGCTCTGAGGAGCTCACTCTCTGACAGGGGAGCAAGACTTCTATACATAAAATCAGTGAAGGATTGTGTTCTGTTGAAACTACTCCGTCTTTGTTGAAGAATGAATGCATGCATGATTTTTGACATCTGTTGAGTGCTTTCTATGGATCAGGCACTGTTCTATGCCTTTTAATGATATAGAGAGAGATATACATATACATGTATATAGACATATATATATATAATATTTCATTATTGTATATTTATGAAGGCAAATGCTCTTCACCGTGGGAGTTAGTACTGCCAATAGCCCCATTTGATAGAAAATGAAACTGAGGCACAGAAAGGTTAAGTTACTTGCCTAAGGTCCTACAGAGTGTAAGTGGTAGAGCCAAGACTTGAATCCAGGCAAACTGGCCCCGTGGCCATGTGTGAAAGAGAATAGGATGTGCTTTGCAAGAGCTGGTTGCCATTTTGGTTCAGACGAAGAGCTTCCGGGCTTTGTTATCTGCTCATCTGGCTTTGGCTTCCTCAAGACTGCAAGCTCCCTCCCCCTTTCTAGAACCCATACCAGCTGGGCCAACCCTGTGCGGTTCTACCCCGCCTGGGCCCCGGCCCCGCCTGCTCTCTCATTTGTAGTTTCTCTCAGCGAGCACATTTCTAAAGGAGGACCGCTGCTCCGCTTTAAGGACATACGAATGGCTTGCCCTCACCTGTCAAGCATGATCCTTGTATTTTACCAGGCCCATTATGAACGCAATCTTTCTGTCGAAAATTTGCATACCTCCTTTCTTGAAAAGTAATGACAGCAATTTCTTTCCCTCCGCTCACTTTCTGAGTGTCTCATTTAACGGCACCTGTGAAACCGACAGGCGCAGAGATGAGAAGTGAAAGAGAGCAGTTGATTAAATCATCATCAAGCCGGGCCTCAGAAAGTCAATTCTGCTTGCCGTCTGCAATGATATCCTTTTATCTTAAAGTAATGAGCTATGGCACTTTTGCATCGGGTAATGCGATAAGTTCTATTAGCATGTTCCATTTGCCTCACAAGCAAGGGCAAGTCATTTTAGCTAGCTCATATCACTGCAATCAAAGCAATTGGCTTCCCAGGCAGAGAAGAAAGGGAAAAGGCTCAGGGTGATTTCTATGGATCACAACACAGCGGAAAAAATAGACTCTTGTATTATTTTAACCCGTAACATGCTTTTCCTTTTTACTCATCAGCAAATTGGGGTTTTATTAGCTCACACAGGACTCTGAAAAGAACCAAGGTTTAGTTGTAGCAAACCCAGGGGGCTCAGGCCCCACCCAAAGGAACAAGCAGCTGTGATCTGGAAAGGGAAGATTGCACAGGGGGTCACAAATATAATACTGCCAGCGAACGTAGCTGAGAAGGTCTCCCTGGTAATAATACCGTGGTCTCGTAATAAACTCTTACTTCACACCATCTTCAAAGTCATTTGTAATAGGTCCCCAGGCAGGTACGGATTAATGCTATTGATGACTTAGAATCAGTAAATCAATGGCAAAGAGGCAAAGGATCTGTTGCTTAAGCTTAAAAGAGATCGTTTACAAATCACCCGGCCCTAGACTGTCAGTTTTACCTTTGGACAAGAAACTCATTTTTCTCATGTTGGCAACCACTGAGGCTTGTGGGCTCTGGGCTTTAAGTAAATTTCATCGTTGGGGTTTATGTATGTTTATACTTGGCAAAGTGTGACTTCCTTTCTTCTTAAAGGGGAAAAAAATGCTGAACTCCAAAGATTTGTGAAATACCCACTTCTTCCACATCCAAAAGCCCAACAATATTTTAGTGAGCTAGCTGGAAATTTACAACATACAGATTGTTTTATGAAATATACCTGGATTTGAAAGTGACAAAAAGGACCAAAAAGGAAAAAAAAAAAAAAAACCATGTTGAATATTAAGTCGTGACCTTTAGAACTTCAGATTTGGACAGCTTGATTTCTGGCTGTGTATTTGTCCTTCTAATGAGTGGTCAGAATGAACCTAGAACACCATAGGCACTTTAAAAGTATTTGTTGAATGAAAATGTGTGATCATCTGAGAGACCCTGGAGGGGGATCAGAAGTGTTCCGCTAGCCCCCTCAGATCACGTTGGCCGTTTGAGTACTGGCCCATTCAAGCTGAGAACTTGCAAAAATGCCAGGTTCTGAGAACTCCCCATAGGAATAACAGGTCACCAGTACAGAATTCCAGAAGCTTCTGAAGATTTGCTCTCCTCTCTACCTCCTGCACAGTTAAAGATGGGTAGACCTTACATTATTTTCTAATGTGCTCTTTTTGTGACTGTCAGAAGCTTTATTCTCATCTTTGAAGTTACTGTTTGGCAAACAAATCTTTCAATTATGCTTTCGCTTTTGTAGAGCTATTTTATTTGATTGGGTATAGTTGTTGTTGAGGCGGAAAGGAAGAGGGCCAGTGGCATCGTTTTACAATCAGTAAGAATACCGTAAACCATTTTCAGGATGAAAATATTCTTTTTTATTTCAAGGTCCCCAATAGCTTTAAATTTCACTTAAAGCCCAAAGTCGATAGGAGAGCAGTGTAAACATTGTGAAACGAGGGCTTTGTGAGGTGACGGAAGACAGACAACATCAGAGTTGCCGTACGCGGCACAGAATGACTACGTGTTTTTGCATGTACCAGGAATTGCAGGGATGGGAAGATGATGGTGGGCATGTTTCTAGTCACTGTGCTGCTAGTTTACTTCTTTAAATAAAAAGTAAGTGTCATGTTTTCTCTAGGTGGCTTCTTCTGAAATTGCTTTTAGGTGAGGGATGTCTTTACAGTCTTAGATAAACCGCCTGCCCCAAAGGGAAATCGATTTGTTTTGTCACCAGCAAAGTTAAATTGTACTTGATGTTAGATGCCGTAGTTTACAAGTTGGGGTTCTCCCTCATTTTCCTCTTATTTCCTTTAGGCAGAAAGAAGAATAAAATAACTTTGTTCAGTGATGGTGTTCAGCCCTGACATCTTTGGTGGCAATGATAAATGGATTTGAGATACGAAATAACTGTTCCAGCAAGGTCCATTGAGCAGAATAGAGAGCAATGCCCTCCTCAATGTCATTGTATGTGATATATTCAATGATTGCCACTTTCTGCTTAAGAATGCATTCCATCACGAGGTACCTAGAATTCCATCTTGTTCCTTCATTCCGAATGAGGCGGAGAGATGTCGCAGACCTTGACTTATTTCGATTTGGATCAGCGTCTTAAAACACAGATATTGAGATTCCCAAATGGAAATGAGAAATGTTTGCTTTTGAGGAAGTACAACAAAATCATAATCGTGTCTTGTCTGGGCCTTTTAATGGAAGGTACTTCCTTCTTGGCCCCAACTCTAGGCTCTGCTAATGATTTTAACACTGCCCCCTGTGCTCAAACATACACCCCGCTGAATTAAGCAGTGGAGTTAGTCATTATTTCCTGTACCTTCTTTCTTTGGAATTACTTGTTTTTTCAAAATCATAGTTTCTTATGTAACCTGGAATCAGCCACTGTTTGAAGAATTCTAAAGAAGAATGAGGTGAACTTATCAATGTGAGCACCTTTCATGTCCCAAGACACTATCTCTTACCTACTCAGAGCTAACTCTGTAGTACGGATGTGTCTTGTGGCAAACAGTGAAAATATAATTTTGTAAGAGATGGAGACAGAACAATTAATTCTAAGAAGAGTACTGTAATTCTAAGAATTCCTAATTCATATTAGAAGATTCTAAGGGAACTGGGTTTGCAAAGGCAAATTAAATTAAACAGTTTTAGGTAGAAACTTGGAGAACCAGAATTAATTTACAAAGACACATGAAATATTTTTAGGTAGGAACTTGGAGAACCAGAATTCCAGGTGGAGGGAACTGAAAAGCGCAAAGATGATAAATCCTGAGGGTGTGACCAGTTGTGCCTGAGTGTGGCAACAACCAGGGGTGTGTTAAGATAGTGCTACTCCAAGTGTGGGCGCACACCCAGGCCACGCCCTGAGTTCTTGGTTAACCGTCTACTGGGGGATCGGCGTGGCAGCTGAGAATAAGCATTTGGAAACTTTTATAGCAATTCAGTAGAGTAATTTCATATCCCTTAAATCTAGTAATAACACACACACACACACACACACACACACACACGTCTTTGCTTTTCTTTTTCACGTTCCTAGCAATTTATTTTTTATTATATTCTACAATGTATTGGAAATTAAGGAAAACAAAACAAAAACAAATGGTCCTTCTCCGCAGAAAGCTTGACATGCACTGTGCTGGAGGAGCGGCTGGGTGTCGGGAGTCGGAGGCTCTGTGAAGAGTTTTCCTTGCCGCGGGAAGTGTCCAGACTCTTCGCTGAGACTGCACGTGCAACAGCATTACCAAGAAGATAAGGGGAGTGGGATAGATAAGAAGATAATACCAGCGGGAGAGGGGCGGACTTGGGGCAAGCAAACGAGGGCGAGTCTGGATTTAGGTGGATGCTCGGGTCTGAGGTGTTTGCAGGGCTTTGGGAAGGGGATGTAGCAAGCAAAAACGTACTTTAGTAAGTTAACACTTACTGCCTACGCCAACTCTGTGCCGTGTGTTGTCTGAACCATTTACACGTGTTCACTTGTTCTCTTCTCCCCTTCCTTTGGGGGACATGCCGTTAGTACCCACATTTTACAGATAAGTAAACTGAGATGCAGAGAATTGAAATGATTCTCCCAGAGTCACGTAGCTGGCAGGTGGTGGGCATAGAGATGTTTTAGTCTCAATATATACATGGTAGACGGAACTAGGGGACTCTAAGGGCTCTCCAGGAAATCACAGACAAACAGTGGAACTGCAGGTTCAACTCTGGGGGGACAGTGAAATTAAGGGATATGCAGAGAAGGAAGAGCCATGAGGAGATACTAGGGAAGAGCAGTATTGGTGAATGTGTACAAGGGGAAAATGCCAATATGTTCAGTCGAAACAATCCGAATAGCAGCACGAGGGAATTTCCTTACTAGGTTATTTACAATCCATACGGTGGATTGCAGCACAGCCTTTTACACACACACACACACACACACACACACACACACATATACTTATTTTTAGGTTTATTTATTTATTTATGGGGGCGGGGAGAGACAGAGAGAGAGGGAGAGAGAATCCCAAGCGGGCTCTGTGCAGTCAGCATGGGGCTCGATCGCACAAACTGCGAGATCACCACCTGAGCCGAAATCAAGAGTCAGATGCTTAACCGACGGAGCCATCCAGCTGCCCCGCAGCGCAGCCTTTAAAAAAAAAAAAAAAAAAAAAAGTGATGTGACAGGGTAAATTTGACTCATTGAACAAAATATTTGACACATTATATGAAAACAAAGAAGGGTACAAGTAGTAGGAATTCATTTTCATTTCTTCAAATGTGTATGTGAAGGATGGAGGAAAGACTGGAAAGAATTCTACAGACGTATTAGCTGTTTACCTATGGGCAGCAGGTTCGTGGGTGATTTTTAAATTCTGTTCAATAAAATATGCATTAATTTGTAAAAGGAGAAAATACTGGGTGGGTGGGTGCGTGGGTGGGTTGAAGTGTTTAAAGGGTGGGACTTAGTGCAAAAGGGAGAGTTGCCCCCAGAAGGCTCACTTCTAATTTGTGAAACCAGAGGGAACAGATGGTGAAGTTGAGTGGGGTTGGGTTCCAGTCACCGGAAGTGCTGTGCTCAGGCACTAGGCCCTTTCTGAGTTCTGCCTTTGAGGCATGTGGCTTGGATTTCATGCTCCTGTCTCCCTCTTTTGTCTGTGCGGGTTTGGCTCACATGTGTGTCTGAAGGCTCAGTGACCAAGAATTCTCTCCCATCTGGGGGGGAAGGCCCCCTTGTTCCTTTTCATTTCTTGCTTTTAAAACGGAGGAAAATATTTCCAGCTTTTCACAAAGGGCTTTGAAGTCTAGTCATGGGGAGTACTCTGTCACCTCAAGCTGGTTGTTAGCGTGCAACCTGTTTGCTAATAAACCAATGCGGGACCCTGGTGTCAAAATGCTTAAAATGGTCAAATCAGCGGGGACTCTGTTTCTGCATTCGACATGCCTTTCCCATTTTCCAGCCTCATGCAGAACATACACCTGAATCAGGAGGTGGCTCGGCGTGAACTCTTGTAAATTGGAGTGGGTATCTAGGGATTGGGGAGCAGACACTTCTTCTTTTAACCTTTCGAGACCAGGAATCATTTGGCCCCAAATCCACAATGTACTGAACCTGGGGTGTAAAAGCCGTACAGTGTATTAAATGTGAATCTGAGCCCATGAATTCTGCCCGCACTGACTCTATAAAACAGCCTCTCCTTTTCATAAAGCCGGCCCATAAACGGCTGCCAGCGAAGCAGAAAGACTCCTTAGGACTGTGGCTCGCGTTCCGTCTGGGGTTGTCAACAAACCCCCTTTATGAGTGGAATAGACCTCTTGTATGTGTCGAACTTCTGGCTTTTTACAGAGTGTGTCAGGAGCCAGGCTAGGCAAGCGTTAGGCGCTGTTTGCTGAGTGCATTTATTGCCTTTGCATAATTTATGAGCTGGAGGGGTTGACCATCATCCGTCTCTGCCAGGGGCTGGCACTCGAGGCTCCGGAGAGCGGAGCTGTAAATTGGATGGTGCGCTCCTGCTGAGCTCACGGCAAAGTCCTCGGGTCAGTATGGGAATTTAATACCAGAAATGGAACTGTTTTCTCAGCGCACCATGTGGGCCCCAGTGCAGCAGAGACTGTTTTGGCAGACTCTGCGACCGGCCTTGTCGAGGAGCTGTCACTCACCCGGCATGTTGTGTGGGGAGCCTGAGCATTTTTAATCGGCTTGGCATCCGTGCTGCTTCCATAATGGATACCAGTAGGTCTCAGTTCTTCACCATATGCTTAACTCTGGAGACAAGGTGCTTCTGGGTATATCAGTAATTACTTGATGCAGAATTAAGTGGACCTTGAAATTAGAACTGGACTGTTGGAAAGCAGAAAGCTTAACACTTTGATAGAAATAACCATTCCCAGGGACATACCGCTGTTAGGATCGGTAGGGGTGGGGGCTGGGCACGGACAGCAGTAGTTCTTTTCCAGACGCCCCACTCCTTCTTCCCCCTGCACACCAGTCCTTGGGGACATGGGCAAGTGCCATGCCACAGCCTTCAGCTGTCACTGGTTGCCTCTCGAGGCGAGCTGGGATCATCTGGGGAGAGGAGTCTGCCTGGCAAAATACGCTTCTCTCTTCCACGCCCTCCTGAATGATGCCTTGTCACTCTTGAAACTGCGCCCGTAACTTAGGAACCCCAACGAAAGCCTAAGCAAAGGCAACGGAAAAGTCACACAATCGGGAGAACAGAACCTCACCTGTCTGTTGTTCTAGGCCTTCAAAGTCTTCATCTAGCCTCTTTGGACTTCTCAGAATAGAGAAATTACTCGTCAGGCAAAAGGAAGTTTAGACCTTCTCAGTTTGGAAGCCTGGTTGAAAACAGTGCAGTCGTACTGGGTTAAAGCACGGTCACTAAAACTCTGATAACCCTATGGCATTGAGGAGCCGGTGAGGACAGTGGAAGGTTAGAGCCCTCCAGTCTGTAAGTTTGTGCTGTGAGTTCCTAAATACCTACAGTGGAGAGTGTAAGCTACAAAGAGGAAGCAGTCCCCAAGTTATGTCTTATGATAGCACGCTGTCCGTTCGGATGGAGTTTTGGTTACTTTCGATGGAAAGCACTCTAATGGTGGTTCTTAAACAATAAGGTAACTTACTGTTACCTGAACAAAAATGTCCAGAGGCAGGCTGCTCTTAGGTTGGTTCAAGTGGCCCCATTGTGCCAGGCCATTTCTTGGCCCCGCTCTCTTGTTTTAGTACTTGGGCTTTTTGCCTCATTTTTGCAAAGTCGCTACCACAGATCCAGACGTCACATCCTCGTTCCGTCGTGTTCAGAGGCAAGAGGCAAGTGCTTCTTGTTTTTCTTCTTTTTTGAGGAGAAAAAAATTTTTTCAGAACCCTCAGCAGACATTTCCTCAAGTCTCAGCCAACGGTGTGTCTTATGGCCACCCTTAGCTATAAGCAAAGTTGGAAAAGAGAGACTATCTGGCCTTTTCAGTCTCAAAACGTCAGAAGCTACGGACTAGGGGAAAGGGGCTTGCAAGTGACTATGGGTATCTAGCCAGTAGTGACTGCTGTATAGGCAAATTTATTTTCTGTTTCTGTTCATAGCTACATCAACTCCCGTGTCCAGGTGGCCACACTAAAAACCTTGGCATCATCCGAGACTCGTCCCTCTTCCTTGCTTCTCGCATCCATGTGTTACCACGTCCTATTGGTTCTGCCTTCAGAACTACTCTGCCATCTGTTCCTCCCTTTCTTAAACCATGCGTCATGCTGGTTTAGACAGTGTTGTAAGGGTTGCCACACTGGTCACCTGTGACCAATGTCTTCTTCCCAACCCCAGCTCGTGGTCTCTCCTCTGCCCCGTGGGAAGAGTCATCCTAATGGACTATAGCTCTCATCACACCACACCTCTGCTCAGTGTTAGTGTTATAGCTTTCCCTCTGCTGCTAAACTGAGAGCTACCTTAGGGCCAGTCCTGCGTCCTGCTTGGTTGAGTATCTGTCTGGCTTAGCAGTGCTCATCAAGGACTTTTGAGTGAATGAATGAATATTTTTATCCGTTGCACGTTTACTGTGACAGAATACATCCCCCCCCCCACTTTTGAAATCAAATGGGTAACAAACACTCTTGGTTTAAAAAGAAAATGTGGTTTTATTTTTTCCCCCTTTGCCTCTAATGAAGAAGCCCAAGTTTTGAGTTAACTCTCGTTCTTTGCTTATCCCAAACTTAGCTGACCAGTTGGAATTTGGGGTCAGTTAGCTACAATGTGACTCTACTGTCTTAAAACAGATTTCTTTGCCCATATTGCTGATTTATTTCCCTGACCTCTTCTTATCATCGGTGTGTTTGTTGTAGGGAATATTCCCTCTTTTCTCTGGGCCTCTAAGCCACAGAAAAGGCAGCCATCACAAACTGGTGAGCTCTGCCCACTGTGTTTCTTCCAAAGTCCAAATGAGCGAATACAGTGTCCGGAGACTTACCTCTTTTCCTGTGCAAAAGCACCGGGAGAGATACAACCATTCACATTAGCTGAAGGTAGAAGGTCTCCATTAAGATATCAACTTGCTCCGAATCCCAGTGAATGACCTTGATGCACCTTAGTCCTGCGGCCAGATTGGCTCCTTGATGGGCATCCCCTCTCCCGTGCAGTGGGGGTGCTCACCATTGCGATCCAGCACCTTGCCAGACTGACCACAGGAAGAGGCACAGAGCGCAGGCGTCGAATGAAATCAACAGAGCAACTTCACAGCATTTCGCTTCTGATTCTGTTTATCATCGTTTGAACTGAAGAAACTCTGTACAGCTTAGGCAGCATTTTTTTATTTCCTCTATTTGTCTTTCCTCTTTTTTTTTCTGTATCAAAAATAAAAATCTACTCAATTTTTTCACTAACCCTTATTCTCTTATCTTTCTTTTCAGTGTGACAGCGACAGTGACCAGGAAGAGAAGGTAAGATCCCCCCGCCCCGCCCCACCATTGTGGGCAGAGTCGAGCACCGTGGTTCTCGCACACGGTCACAGGGTGGTGGGATACCAGCCTGCTATTGACCGTACCTTTTCTGCAAAGACCAGCTTTATTTACACAGCGATGTTTCCTGTGATAAGAAATAATGTATTTAATATGTGAGGCCCACTTTTTTTAAACACACCCGTTAATATTGGATATATCGTCATCAGGTTTTCACTTTTACAGATTTTAAAAGAGGAAACCATTTTAATAGCCATCTGATTTTTCTTTTTGAATCCTTGATTAGAACATTAAACTTGCTAGCCTGCATTTGTAATGTCATTTCTTCATTTCTTTTACTGACCTCTATGCTTCTTCTCGCCTTACTGTACATATTGGCCTTCTTGATGGAAATGTGAACAGTGTGTTTCTCGGAATCTTACCGTGGGACGAGGGGTGGGCAGGGCAAGGCAGGTGGGAACTGCTGTCTTCCCGCCCAGGTGGATGGCCAGGTGGGAGGGCGGTTCTTCCCGCAGGTACCCGCTCTGTGTGGAGGCTGATGGCCGACAGCCTCTGTGCGTCCAGTTCAACATGGATCCGGAAAAGGAGCTCAGTTGTTGAGCTTTCAGAAGATTGGATCACAGCCCGGTAAAGTGAACTTTCTGTGCTTGAAGCAAAGGGATTATTTGTCCGTTTGGTCTTTCTTTCTAGTTGTCCCCACCCCTCAGTCAAATTTCTTGCTAATTTCATTCCTCCCTTATGAACCTCATCAAGAGTTACCCGAACGTCACGGTTTCTATATTGCTCGGCCTCAGGGAAGGGACCTCCCCGGTTTCCGGGTCTGTCCTGTGGAGCTGGCGTTCTTGAGCCACATTCTGTGCCTTTCACCTCCTATGTGCCTGTGGATTTCACTCATAATCCCGCAGTTCGTGTTTGGCGGGATCTTCCCAACAGGCCCAGAATTTTCCCTCCTTCTCTGCTGCCAGCCTCCAAGAGAGATCTAAAGGCTCTGGTTCTGTACTGTCGTTAATTTGAATTCAGCATATGTAGCCTGTTATAAAATGCGAGACATCATCATTTGAGCAGGTCAAGCATATTCAGATGAAGACAAATGGTGCTTATTTGATTTCCTTAAAATCAGGAAATGAAAAAAGTGCTCTCTGGAGAAATCATGTTCTGCCTGACTTGGATGATAGACCAATGCATGTCCCCTAGATAAGAACAGGCTCTCGCCTTGAGGTTTTTATCTCTGAAGGACGGCCAGGACTGTCAGCTTGCTGACATGTGCATTATCCATGTCATTTTAAACAAAGTGACCTATGGAAGGGTGCGCTGTGCTGTGACATGGTAATGGGCTGTTGGATGACAGTGAAAGTACACACTGCAAAGGGGGCTGTGGATTATTCTTTTGTTTAACTGACAAGTAGGAGCTTCCTTCCTCCAGCCCCTGGGAGTCTCAGCTCCTTGCAAGCCGGGCCCCTGGTGTCTCAGGCAACCGGCGTGCAGTGGGTGCCAGAGGCGCGTGGGCAGCAGTAGAGGCTCAGTGTCCGAGGCGCGTCCGCTGGTCCTGGAGCCATCCCGGCCACATTCCCACCTGGCAGTCGTCACGTCGTTCTGTCGGGCGTCACAGGCACTAGAGAGGGATTGGTGCTTTCTGGCCATTCCAGGGGATCTTTTACAGGTGAAAAGAGAGGGATCTCTCTTTTCAAGCCGGTGGCACTACTCCAAGAGGATGAGCCTTGTTTTGGATTTCACATCCAAGGGGACATTCTTTCTTTAAAAGGCAGTGTGGCATCCCAAAGTGTCACTGGTCCCCAGCAGTGGGAGAAGGTGATAAGGTTTGTCCGGTGTTGCATCGCATGCAGGTGTCTGGGTCAGCGGTCTCAACCTTGAATGCACATCCGAATCATCCGGGGGTGGGGGGAGGCTGTAAAAATCCTGATGCCTGGGCCTCATCCCAGGCCACTTACCTCAGAATCTCTGGAGGTGCCTAGCCGTACTTGTCCAGATGATCACCTAGCTCTGGTAGAGCTGTCTGTGGTTTTCAGAGTGTCCTGGGGGCCACGGTGTTTCCTGCACACTGACCGCATCCCAACGAGTCCTTCCCCAGGACCCGAATCCCCGTGTCCTTGCCGCCCCGGTTCCCAGCTCTGAGCGCGGGAGGCAGCGAAGCATCTGAGCGGAGCAGTGGCGGCGGGAAGGGAGCAGGGCCCACCGCTCAGAGTCAGGGACGACTCCAGGGCAACGAAGGAGAATAAGGAGATGTTTATAGCAGGTACACGAGAGGGGTGACGACCGGCGTGGGGAGAGCCGTTAGGAGTGTTCCTCGGACCCGCCGCCCCCGGGGGCTCTGCCTGTGGCCTGCGGTGGCCCTGCAGGCCCTCCTCCTGGCAGGGAGCTGCTCCCCGCCCTCACTCCCATCATCTGTCCCTCCCCCGCCACGCGCCACCCTGCGTTCCTCCAGAGGGCTCCCGGCAGGAGCAATCAAGACTGTAATCGCAGCCGTGCCTGCTTGGCTCTGTTACAGTTCAGACTGTCAGGCTTCCCCTTTTGGACTGAGATTGTCTGGTGTTTATCACCGACTTCAGCACCATCCTCCCAGACTTGTGCTGCGCGCCGAAGCCCCGGCCCCTGGCAGCCTCCTCTGTGCCTGAGCCTCTTGGCTGGGCCCCCCTCGGAGCCCCAGAGCTAACCGAGGCTGCTTTCATGTGCTGCTGGGAGGATTCGCATTCAAATCTGAATTGCTAATGGGGGGAAAGATGCCACTCAGTGTCCTGGGATCCCTTCAGCGGCCTCACCAGGGATGCTGTTGGAGGCAAAAGTGAGACTTGTAGGGACCCACTGGGATTTCTCTCCGGAAGACCTGTCATTCTCTTACTCCACGGGGATCTGCAGAACCGGCGGTCTAAAATTAGGGTACTGTATTTCACACAGCTGACTGAATTAAGATAAACTCTGCTTTCCTCTGATACGAAGCTGTAATTTATAAAATGATACCCTTACTAATTAATGTGGAAGTGACTGGGAAAGGAGCGAAAAAAGCAGAGCTCCCCACGCGTGCAGGAGACGCACTTGTGCACGGAAAAGGCTCTGATGAGACGCTGAGCAAAAAAGCACCTCTCAACGCCCCCTCCCAGCCGCGCGGGGTACGTTTCGCACTAGTGCCAGAGAACCTGGAGGACTTGGCCAGGGTCGGCGTTGGGCGGGAGTGAGAGAAGGCTATGGACGGTCCACATCCTAGATGTGGGATTTTTCTGTGTTGTAGTTAGTGTAAAGCAAGGAGGAAGCGCTTTGCACCTTAATCACCCAAATGAAGCAATTATCCCAGGCTCCCATTCGAAATGAATTGCTATCATGAGAACAAAGAGGCAACGTGCATATTTCCACGTATTTGGCCTGTATTTTCTCTTGTTGCCTCTCTTCCTCTACCGCTGGCAACAGCCCATTATACTAAGAAACATTCCCTATTTGGTTATGAAATTAATGTAGAGATTAAAAGTAGTTCCTGTTTATTGTGTGGGCCACAGGGCAACATTGGTTGGAAGGCGTAATGCCCGGTGGTCAGGCACTTGGGCCTCCGAGTCCGGTGGCTTAGGCTGGTGTGTGACTGTCCTTTCCTACTTTGGAGCGGCGGACAAGCCTCCGTGCTCTCATCCGCCCAATGGGATTAACAACAGCTCCACCTAAACTTTTGTAACAATTAAAGAAGACGCTTGACTCAGCTCCTGGTCTATGGACCAGTAAGTGCCCATAAACGTTGGCTTTCTTGAGTTTTACTTGGAGGGAAGTGAGAGACTCACTCGGGAAAGGAGGAAGGCCACCCTCTTCTTCAGAAGGCTCCGGATCTGCCGGAAAACCTGCCTGAGGACGTGAGGCCTTCGTCCCCTAGGGCACTTCTTCCTGTTACAAGCTGAATGGAAGTGGTGCGAAATGTGGAAGGTCTCCCCCCACAATGGCTTTTAAACTCCTTATCCCAAATTGCAGGCTTTCCCCTGGGCACAACCCGGAGCCAAGCGCAAGCGTGCCATCCTGCAGGAATCTGATGGCAGCTACGTGGCTTGTACAGCCCGTGGCCCACATGCCAAATACTGTCAGCTCCGGACACCCGTCACGGGGGAGAGGGGCCCGTGCGGGACATCTGGGGTGGGGCCGTAGCAACTGTATTTTTTGAAAAGTTTCCTAAGTAACCTCGATACGCGATTTGTCTTGAGAACCACGGCCTTATGCAAATGTCGGAGAGAAACGTTTACTTTCCCCTTGTTTAGGGCTCTTAACAGCTTGATAGCCCGGAAGAAAGACTGGAAAGCTGTAGAGGTGTCGTGGGGGTAACGTGCACCCACGTGCTTGTGTAGAGCTAACACGGAGTACACACACACGCAATACACACGTATGCGGTCTCTTCGCAGATAGGAGCCATCCTCCTTTTCCTAACGTACCCGTGAGCATGATGGCGGTTTCCTCTCTCTGGGCTTTGAACACCTGGAGAAGGTCGCCTGGTTCCTGTGACTTGCTCACCAGTACCCGGGACATCCTGCCGGGACGCTGCCAGGTGCACATGCAGTGCTACTGATTTCCCACACCAGCTCCCTCTCCCCCCCACATGAACACACTTCCTGGTGCGTTCTAATGTTTTGATGTGTGCTAAAATGTGTTGTGTTTGATCATTTTGTGTTCACTTGTGTGGGAAGGGGGCAGCTTCTGAGAAGAGCAGCGGAGGCTTATGTTCCTAACTCCACACAAACCACACGCCTAACTTGGCTTCTGAAGGACTCAGAAACCGCTGAGATGGCAAACTGAAGACTGGGCATGTGGCTTGTGCTTATAGTGGAAGGGGCCCATGCCTTGATTGGCCACAATGCACACTTGGTAAAGATTGTGCACCCTCAGCAACATTCCAGAAGCTCACTGTTGCTTGTAGAACCTCAGTCCTTGGTTTTAAAATAGGACCTGTTCTGATCAGGAGACAATGAGAGACCCTGTCCTATTTTGGAAAAAAAAGGAATTTTTCTCCCCCACCCCCCCTTCCAATTTTCTAGCAGCGAAGCAAGTGACCCCGGTCCAGGACAAGAGCGGGGAGCCGTGTTCTTGTGTCCTTGGCACTTGGCATAGTGCCTGGCACAAATTAGGTGCTCAGTAATGTTTGTTGCTTTGCTAAATGGGCATTTGCTTTTCCTGGATCTTCATCTCCAGATGGAGGGGACAAGTGAAACGGGTTCAGAAAACTGATGTTGAACGTGAGTGTGCTCTGTATCAGTCCCAGTGTTTATTTTCTGGACTGCAGCAAATAGGTGCTCTCTTCTTCAGCTTTCTGGATTCCCTGTACAAGTTTGTTTTCCCATAAGATACTCCTGAGCCTTTTCTAAATTTCCTAGCTTATTTGAGCAACTTGTGTAATTTGGGGGCAAGTTTCAAGAGCTTTCCGTTTTGGATGCCCAATTTCCATAATGCCCATCTGCTCAACCTCTTCTTGCCCCTCCGAGATGAGGTCCAGGTCAAAATGACATTTTATTGTTCTTCTAACCTCATCCCATTTCCAACTGGTTTAATTCCATTGTAGCCATCCAGCATTCCTCTTCCTTCCATCCTTGGATTAAATTTCTACCGCAAATTATTTTAAATCCTGACTCTCATTAGGTTCTTCTCGTTTTCATATCCTAGAGTTTCCATGCCAATCCAAAAACTGCTTCCCTGGATTGAATGTGTATGTAGCAATCGCTTCTCGGCCTTTTGGCTAAGATCAAGTGTATGTAGCATATCTGTCCACTACCACTATGCCATACACTGGAAAAAGAATTTGTACATATATGGATTTTTTAATTAATTATAAATCAATAAAATGAATACCCAGGAGTTATTGGAAATGTGTCGGACATCTTTAGCTAAATGCTTATTTCTTAGAATGAATAGTGAGGAGAAAGAACAGGTTCTAGATGTCCTGTTGATCACTGTGGGTGGGTATTGGAGAAGGATACTCAGAAGACCTACTTTCTTATTTCTCACTAGCCAGCGGTGGGGCCCTGGGCAAGTTACCCAACACTGCTGAGCCTTGGTTTTGCCAGATGTGAAGCTGGATTCAATGATCTAACACTGAATATCCTGATTTCCTATGTAGCTATTTACCTAGGCCCCAACAGCATGGCAGACCCAGAGGGAAATTAATATGTGATTGTATTTTCTCTCGGCCAGTGTCGAAGGAAGATCGTATAAGGATTGTCTCCATTCATTCATCTCTCTCTAATTCCTAAGAGGGCATAAACATGGTGGGTAGGTCGGGGCACATCTGCATTGACTCTTTCAAGTAACTGAAGGAAACTTAACGTGTGGGCCTCATGTCTGAACCAGGTCATTATCTCTTTGTTGGTTCATTCAGTCATTCATAGCCACCATTTATTTTTTTCCAGTACGTACCAGGGAACTGAATTGGGCGTTGTAGCTGCTTGGCTCAATTAGGTATGTCACCGTGCACCTGTGGGTAGGCAGCAGCACAATTAGTTTAATCTCTGTTTCTCAGTTACCCTAACTATTTAGGAGAGCACGGGAACTAGTGAAGAGCTAGCTTGCACGATGTGTTTTAAGAACTCACTTGATTGGTAATGAGTATTATTTGGCCTGTGAAAGGAATTCTTTCTGGGATTCTGGAAGACACCTGGGGTTGAGTTCATGCTTCTACAACCCCAGAGAAAAAGTCAGCTGCTATCTCTTAGAATGAAGCACTGGCTTTGATTTTACAGCTTACCTGCAGGGAAGGTTACAATGCCAAGGAAGAGGTAGGTGGAAGTGATGGCTTTCATCCTCACGAAATTGACCATGAACCCTGAGCCACCTGAATAGTGGGAAGGTCATAAGCAGAGACATTTGTACTAGTGATGCCTTTCACAGCGTGTTTTATGCGCGTGGCTTTTCATAGAGTGTAACCTGGGTCGCTCTTTGGTTGTCAGAAGAGTCTGTCTTATTCTGTATTCCAGTTGGAGAGTGTTCTGTCCCCCGTAAAGATGTATGGACTTCTTTGTAGTCATGCACATGTGTCTTTGTGTGTTGTTTGTGGTTGCCTTAGTTAATGCCCCCTTGGTAATTTCTGGTTGGTAGTATAGTTACAGATAACTGCTCCCTATAATTTTGTCATTCTAGGTGTAATAAAGATAATAAAATCTCTGTATTAGGCTGTATTTGTAATTAGGCAAACTTTATACTTTTAAAAGTCCCCAAATTCAGTGGAATAATGTATATCATTTTTCTTCTTTCTTTCTTTCTTTTTTTTTAAATCAAAGCTATAGCTGGGAAGGTCAAGTCCCCCCCCCTCCCCCACCCCCTTCTCCCCTTGTATAGATGTCATAGAGCTTTTCCTTATTTCTTGGACTAGAGGAGTAGATGGTCTTCATTTCTTGGGGGCTGTAAACCAATGAGATTTGGGTTAATAATAACTAAAGAAAAAGAAGAAAGGCCACTTCAATGGAGAGAACATTGTATTATTCAAAACACTTTTACAAATGCCATTTTATATGACCTGTTGAAAGATTCATTGTGGGGATCTGTGTGCATCTTCATACGCAACACTATTGATCATCTGCAACGTGCTGAACTTGGTGACGGGTCTTTTCAAGGGCTGTATCTTCTCCAGTAGGTGTCACGTCATCATTTTACAAATAACAAAGATGAAACTGAAGAGCAAGCGATCAGACATGACCTATGAACCATGTCTTAAGATTCCAGGGTCTGGGCTCTTTTTCCCATAACATGCTGCTTCCCTGTGACTCAGGGGGAGTTGGGATATGCCCACAAGCCCCACCTGAGAACCCTCGCCACCTTTCTTATGCTACAAGAGACCTGGACCATCTCTTGTCTGTTCACCTCCAAACCCCACTAACTTCTAAAAATCCAAACCTGCCAGTTGCTCAATAAATATTAAATAAATACAGTTTGGGTTCAATGACAAGTCAGATGTACAAGATCTGAAATGTGAGTTTTTAAGTTTCACCCAGGAAGCAGTTGTCCCAGGTGAGAAGGGAAATCTACAAGTTGTGTGTCTTGACTCTTACATGTGAGTGGCAAAATCAGCGTAGGGGCCACCGTGAGTAATCAGGGATGCAGGCTTTACCAATGAGCAGACTAAGCCCAAACTATATTTGCTCAAGGAACTCAGACTCCTTTTAGTGCATATCTGTGTGTAAACCTTTAATATCTTATTAAACCATAGGCTCCCGGCAGGCAACCCACACCCAGCATATGCTTGGTACTTAGTAGGTGCCCTGTAAATATTAGTGTTCTACCTGAAGTTGCTCTGTTGATTCTTGAAGTGCCAGAAAGGGAAAGAGGCTGGTCACGGTTCCCCGGGCAGCAGGGGAAAGCGCTGGGCGGGGAACAGAGGCTCGTTTCTGAGCTTTTGGTCCAGAGTCTCCCACATCTCATGTGGTCCCTCCAGACTTTTCTTCCTGTGACCGGCACATAGTAGAGAGGACCGTGATATCAACACGGCTCCTGAGCTGCACCCCACAAAGCTGTTCCACTCTGTGCTGTCGTCTGCCACCTCAAGCACCCCTTGTCCATCCCCAGACGCTGACTCTCACCTTCGCAGAGGATCTCGGGGTCCGACAAGGCCACGGGGTGTCTCCTTTTCTAGCAGCAAGTGCTGCATGGGGTGTTCCTGCAGCCCGAATGGTAGTAAGTATCTGAAGCAGCCATGTCCGTGTTAAAGATTATGTATTTGCCACTAAGGGGAGAATATAGTGTTTATCGGCTGGAGTGTGTGCTGGCTGAGCTGATCACGGCACAGCACTCTGTCAGCCAATGATTTGTCCTGTCCTTTATCATCTGTGTCACTCAGCAGTGTGCCGGTGAAGGGAACGGATCGCCCCTTCCCTTTTTTTGTACCCATTTCGTGTAGAAAATTTGTATTTACTTTGGGAGTGTAATTTGTTCCTCATGGATAATGTGACCCTGAGCGGAGCTGGATCATGGGTTAGTTGAAGTGATATTTTCCGCTAATGGTAGTCGTACATCATTGCTGTCAGCTCGGGTTAGGAGGCAAGCACATTACAGCTCCATTTTACCTCTGCAGGCATCTGGGATTATTTGCCATAACCGAGTATGACATGACCGCACTACAGAGTGCATTAAAATTTTACTGGCTTCTCAGGCAAGTTCCCCGGCTCCAGTGTGCGCTTCAGGCAGGCGTCTGATGGGGAGCCCGAGGGCCCTGACTTCCTGCACAGAGGTGCTGCAGGGGGTGGCCGAAGCAGGGGCTGTTCTCCTCTGGCTCTAAGAAGCCAGGGGAAGAATTTATGGGGAGCCAGCCTGCAGGTGTGTGTGTCTCTGGACATCCCAGACTGGCGGGTGACTGGCTGCCTTGTGCATATCAGAGTACTCTCTGTCCTTGATGCTTAACCCTTAGAGGTAGATGGGGGCAGTAGCTCCTTCTCCAAGGAGAGCCGGGGTAAGCCCGAGTCCCTGCCAAGCCTTGGGCTGATTTTCGTTGTTCTTGTCTGCCTGTGGTCAGACAAAAGGAGGGAAGCGTGGGTCCTCAGTCTGGCAGAATCCGTGTTCATCCATGCAGCTGGACTGAGCCTGCTGGTCTCATTAACCCACTTAGAAATGTTTACCAGGGTAGCACATGAATTATCTCATATGAGATTCACAATAACCCAATGAAGTATAGGCATGACTACCCCCCTTCTTATTTATAAGGAAACTGAGGTTCAAAAAGGTTAAGTAACTCACCTAACGTCCCGATGATGGCAGAGATAGGATTCCTACCTAACCTTTTATGTAGCTCTCCCTGACTTCACATCCTGTAGTGTTCATGCTACCACATAGAGATAACAACAACTACTATTTTTGTAGTGTTTATTTATTTATTGAGAGCGAGCGAGAATGTGAGTGGGGAGGGGCAGAGAGAGAGAGGGAGAGAGAACCCCAAGCAGGCTCCATGCTGTTAGTGCAGATCCCAGTTGGGGCTCAAACCCACGAGCTGTGAGATCATGACCTGAGCCAAAATCAAGGGTCGGACGCTGAATCGACTAAGCCACCCAGGCACCCCTAACAACTACTATGTAAATAGTGTTTGTTTACTCTTTACATATTTCGACTTGTTTAACCCACACTGTAACCCTAACAGGCAGGTGCTAATATTATCCCCAGTTTACAGAGGAAGAGGCTGAGTCACAGAGAGCTTAGGTCACATGCCCAGAGCCCCACACTGGCTAGTGGCAGAGCCCGGTTTCAAACCCAGGTTTTCTTGGCTTCTGAGGCAGCACTCTTAGCCAGTAAGCTGCCCCCCTCGTTCACTGCCATGTTCCAACAAGCCTAAGGACTGGTAGGAAAAGGCCATGGAGAATAGTAACATGTTAGAAACAAAAGGAAATGTTCAAAGAGTATTTTATCACTTTCAATTGTAATTCTAACATCCAACAAAATATTGGTCAAAAAAGATGCTCTGTGATGAGCTTTAATTAGTAAGAAGTCCCATTTGCAGTTAGCTCACTACTTGCATGCAAATGGTGCTTCTAAGGTGCTTGAAAGGCATTGATTTTGTTAGGTTAAGGGTGAGTTGGCACTCTGGCAAAATGCTTCATTATTTCGTATTGCTTAGCATCCTTTTTTTTTTTTTTAAACTCTTATTGGAAAGGCTATAATAAGCACATGTTGAATCATGTTCCTTCGTGGGACAATTTAAATCGTCCCAATAATACAGGTCAGGGCCTATTCTGTCAGAGTGAAATCATCGCAAATTCCATACCCACGGATCCCGAGTGCCAGGCCCTTGAATGATGACGTGTGCCTACAATGAGGACATTACCTTTTGTTCTGCCACAGGACCTCTCTCCACCTCTGTAGCCCCGTCGTCTCTGTCTCCGCCGAGCTTAGATGCTACATGAACAGGGCACACAGCACTTCCCTTTGGCTTTGCATGTGGCAGTGTCATAAATCCATGAACGTCTTCGATACACCGCACGTAAAATGAGTTCTACCTGTGTCCTCAGGGCAGCTGTGTAAATGCTGCATCAGAAGAGCCCTAGACAGCCATGGCTTTGCTCATTGAGAAATTTGAAATTAAGTTAGCACACAATGGATTATGCTCCCTGGCCTCACTCTCCTCCTTGGGCTCCCAAGAACACACATTGATCTTCCCCATGAGATTGCAGTAGGTCTAGGGGACTGACCTGATTTTCTCCTCTGGCTTAGATCCAATCGCTCAAGTAGTAAAGGACAAAAACAAAAATATTGATCCAGGCATTGAAAAGTAATTATCCCTCTCACATGGTCTATTTGGAATGCAGCAATAATTTTAACTAACGTATTCCTCAGAGACAGCATGGCAACGTGTGTGGATCATTTATTTAAGTAGAGCCACACTTCGAGTCTCACCCCAACCTGAACTTAGAATGATGCACAGGTAGGTCCACTTTAAGATTAGACGTTGGAAACAAATTCAGCATTTACCAACAAATCAATTACAGAGCAATTATTCATTGTTATAAAGGAATTCGTCCACCTTTTGTAGCTAGATAAAAAACGTGATCTCCACATCCTTAAATACATACTTAGAGCAGAAGTCCTACAAGAGTCCTTTGAAGCCTTTGGGTCATTTTAAAGCTCTTAAGTTTTAACAGCTCTGGCTGTATTTATGTTAGCGGGGTTTAGTGTTGTTTTGCTTTTTAAGGTTCTTTTTCTGCTTCCAATAACAAATTAAATTCAAATAACAAATAAGGAAACATACGCTTTTGGAATTCAAGTGTTGTAATAACTAAACCATCAGAAGGGCAGAGATACAGACTGTACTTAGGAGCACAAACCAGAGAATTCAGTGCCCTCCGTGTCTTGTCTCTACTTCTTTTTGCCTATTTCATTTTGATTGTTTCTGAGACCTGGTTTCTCCTATTGGTAGAAATCACGACCCATCCTCCGGAACATTACACCTTCAGCTTCAGCCAGCGGAAGAAACACTTTTCCACCGTAGTCGTTAAAATCTGATGAAAGGACTCTGATTTGCTCAGGCTGGGCTAGGTTTTAAGTCCTCTTCTCCAGAAAGGACTATGGAAAGACTGGGCCATGTTGTCCAAAAGTGCTATTCTGGAGGTAACCTGTATGGTGTCGGAGCGGGCACAGGGCCCGGAAAGGTGAGAGTTGTACAGACAACAACGTGTCTACAAAGCATAACCTCACCTTCCTGCCATGTGTGAGTCAGGCGCTCAAAGGCACTTCTTGCCAGCTGTTCCAGCTGCCTCGATCATCAAAGGTTAGCACTTTATAGTGGTCACGGGGTCTCCGATACGAACACACGTTACAGTTGTATAAAACAGTTGCCTACATTTTCACAGAATCATCGTAAATGCACTCACGGATTAGTTCTATCTTGCTTAAGCAATTAAAAGTTATAGAAAGGCACAGGAATGCACAGAGTGAGGGAGGGTTCATGCGTACAGGTATTCAGAATAGCACAGAATTTATTAATACTTTTAATATAGTGGATGATGAGTTAATCCCCAAGTATAAGACAGCCACCTTGAAGAGAGACACGAGGATCCAAAGTCATCAGGGTTAGTAAATCACTTGTCTGGGGAACCAGATATAACTTACTTGTCCAAAGGAATCGTGGTCATCCTTACTTGTCCAAAGGAATCGTGTCCCACACAGTACTTCTCTAACTATCACAGGTGACCTTGCTCAGATGGTTTTCCAGGGACTAGAAGTTAATAAGCTCAGTCGTAGCCACTTTCACCTCCTGGTGAAACTTTAACCCCTCACTGGGTGCTGAGGCAAACACCATCCTGGGAACCAGGGATGGAAAGATGACAAAGATAGAACAGCTCTTGAGAGAGATAAGATCTAATTGCAAAGAAAGCTAAGGTACCTCGATGAATTATAAGGTCTCCCATAGCGCATGCTGTGGATGGCATGGTGTCGGAATCAAACCACCGAACCATGCTGCCTAGGAGGATGGGCGCTGGAGTTAGATCTTACTGAAACACGTGGATGTGGGTGACTGCTAGGGAGCAAGGGTGGTGAAGATCACAGGCCAACGGGATCTTGTTTGCAGAAGGCAAGGAGCTGTGAAAGGCTCAGCATATGGAGAGGAGCGTGAGGGCTTCCGTTTCTGTAGAACGAGGTTCGTGGTGGGGGTGTGGATGTGACTGTAATGTGTGCTGGTGTTAAATAATATAGCTCCATAGAGACAAGCCTGGATGGCAAGCTAAGAGTTTGGACTTGATCCAGGCAGGAGCCACGGAGTACTTCTTGTAGATGAAGGACACATCAGATGTGACTTTCTAGAAGAGAATTCTGGCGGTGGTGTGAAGGATGGGAGGCAGACTTCAGCCAGATGACAAAATGGAGGTGACGGGGATCTCAACCAAAGTAATGAGAAAGGCAGGATTTAGATTTGGGGACCTTTCTGGAAGTGGAACGAACGTGGTTTGGTGACCACTGGCATGTGGGGGTTCAGAGAGCAGTCACAGATGACCGGTTTCAAGGACGTCTGGGTGGGGATTGGTGCTGCCGTCAGTTGGACACCAAGAGTAAGGGATACAGGAAATGTAAGGTCACGGGGGCCCACAGGACCCTCCACTGGGGGAAGTCAGGAGACTGACGGAGCAGGAACTCTCAGAACTGTAGGTCAGCATCTGGGAGGCCAGCGGCCAGCGGAGCAGTGGAGACATTTGGAACTGTGGGTGTGAGCGGGAGCCCAGGCAGAACGCGGAGATTTCGTCTGCATGTAACGGAGGAATAAACGTACATGGTGATTGTAGCCATTAAGGACACGATAACCATACGTTAATCATAGCACCTGATATTTACGTAGCCTTTTTAAAAATGACATCCAGAATGACTTCCTTTATTTTTCGTTGCGGCAGAATACCCGTGACAAACTGCACCACCTTAAGCACGTTCCAGTGTGCGTTTCGGTAGCGTGAAGGGTGTCCACGTAACTGTTGTGCAGCCTGGGTAGCCTTTTATCTAAACGTGTTAAAGTGCCATACCCGTAGCTCACTTGAACGGAACCAGAGCAGAATCAGCCCAGGGGGCTCAGCTTCCACGCCGCTGGTCTGTGGCTGAGAGGGAGCTGATTCACCTTCCCTGAACATGAAGATTCAGCAGCCCTCAGCACCAGTGGGGTTCACAGCTGTCTCCACTGGGGCAGCTCCCCAGGGCCCGGCCGGCCGGGGCCTGTCATAACTGGAAGGGCCCTCGGAGACTAGGGGTCCAGCCCCCTTGCTTGCTGCGGACAAGGACAGAGGAACAAAGCAGGGCCGCTGGTGGAACAGGCAGCCATCTGCTTCGGGAGGGTTTACGGGTTCGGTCTACGAGCAGGAAGTGAGGTCGGGGGCTGCTTCCATTGGCTCGAAAGTAAGGAAGGGAAGAGGGATACAAGCAGAACTGTGTCCGCCACATTCAGCTCCCTCAGAAACCAGAGAGGGGATGGCACAGAGAGAGGAGAGCTGCATTTCCCATTCTTCTCCTCGTTCCTCTCCTTGAAAGTGAAATGGTCGGCCTCCAAAAGCCCAGCCAGACCCCAGACCAGACCTGCTGGGAACCTGCTCTCCCGATGTCTCCTGTAAGTGCGCTCAGAGTTGCCCTGCAAAGGCGAAGCTGTCCCCTGGGGAGCCGAGTAGGGGGCGGGCTCCCGAGTTCAGGACTCCGGGCACTAACACACTGAGCCACCTTGACTTTCCAGACCAGGAAAGTCTGTTTCAAACAGGCTGGTCACAGCTTATCTGGCAGGAACTCAGACTCCCGGGCGCCCACCTGAGGTAGCAGTTGCCCCACACCTACGTTAATCCAACGTTAACGTAATCCTTTAAGAAAGCATGTGGTGTTTGCAGGGGGTTTTTTTGTTGTTGCTTTTTTTTTTTTCTTTGTAAATAATTTTAGACTTACAGAAAACAGCCCAGGAGGCTCCCATATACCTGTCACTCAGCTTTCCTTGATGTTACATCTGGTAAAGCCATACTACAAGTATCTAAACCAGGAAATTAACCTTCATATTCTACTGTTAGCTACACCTACAGACCTTATTCAAATTTTACCCATTTCCCCAGTTATGTCCTTTATTCCAGAATCCAAGGAGGTTGTTTTGTGGATTGTCCATCCTTCAGTTTGGGTTTGTCTCATGTTCTCTCTTGGTTAGATTGAGGTTATACAGTTTTGGCAGGAAGACCACAGAAGTGGTGGACCCTTCTCAGGGCATCCCGTCAAGGGGCATGTGAGGTCTCCCTGCTGGTGATGGCAACTTGGGTCACTCAGTTAAGGTGATAGACATCGCCAGCCTTCACGCTTAAAAGGTACTGGTTTTTCCCTTTCAAATTAATAAGGATCTTCGGAGATACTTTGAGACTATACAAAATATGTTTCACATCATATTTTTACCCACTAATTGTAGTGTTCATCGATGGTTTTTGGTCTCAGTAGATATATTCTGGTCTTTGCCTAATGGTAAGACATGTGCTGTTAACCTGGCCAAGGCATTCTGTATCTGGCTGAGCTATTCACGGTAGCTAGCCACTTGTAGAAAGCGCGAGAACTGTGCAGTCTGACAGGCCAAGCCACAGCTCCACGGGGTTTGGTCATAAGGTGCCCTGTGGATGTCAGACACAGGAGGTCACTAAGCTTGGGGTATGAGACGGCTAGAAAGGTAAAGTGTGCGACCACATTCCATCTGTATCCAGATAGTGTTGTGTGACTGTGACCATGACCTTGGGCAGTTTACCTAATGCTTCTGAGCTGCTGCTGGGTTTTTTGTTTGTTTGTTTTTTAATCTGGATACAGAACATGTAGCACAATTATAGGACCCACAATAAATACTCAGTAAATTTTAGATTTTAGTCCCCTCCACATTGTTACCCCTCCTGGTCCCCTACCCCTGCTTCCTAACCTTCACCCCCACCCCCCAAAAAATCCTAACACACATAAGCTGATTAATCCACTACAACCAAGTCAGCTTTCTAGGAGCAGACTTCTTGGGAAATAGGACCCAAAATAGATATGTCTTGAAGAGGTAGAAGAGAATCAGAGAGAAAGGAAGTCATGGCCATGTCATCGGGCAGTGAAATCTGGGCAGGAAGGCCCTGTGGAGAGAGAGTGGCAGGAAATCACTAAGCTTTGAAGGAACGGCGACACCCAGAAGAGCAAAGACGTGCTTTATCATCTCTAAGTAGATTTCACCCAAGTTCCCTCTCCACCGAAGCTCTGGTTTTCCT
The DNA here is from genome assembly GCF_024362965.1 of Panthera pardus. NCBI lineage: Eukaryota > Metazoa > Chordata > Mammalia > Carnivora > Felidae > Panthera > Panthera pardus. Next base: position 2,908,180 of record NW_026526969.1, on the reverse strand, counting down.
TCTGAGGAGGCTTTTCTATTAATTTCTATTGAATTTACTCCTATTGTGTGGTGTGAGATTTTTTAAAAATCCCTTTCCCAACCTCCTGGGCCCTTCTCTCCCCACCCCCAACCCCCATCCCCAGCTCTCTGTCTGGAACTCCCAACCCCGGAAGATGTTGTTCACACTGTTGCTAAGGCAGAGCTCCACGTGCGATACGTACCAAAGAGGTGCGGCTTCCACGGGTCCCACCAAGTGTTCGCAGAGTGGCCTGGGCGCTTCAAGATGGAAGGGCACTGAGGACCCTGCCTGGCGGGGTGGCCGCCGTCAGTGAATACTGCATCTATTCACTGCATGGAGCGAGGATGGGGATTTTAACGGTAGGGGTGCTCTCTAAAGATGGCAACAACAAGGTGGGGGAGACTGGTGTCGGAGAGACTTCCCAGCACTCGTGGGGATCCCCAGAAAACACACTTTCTAGGAAATACCTGTTATGGTCAGAAATGGAGCGGTACCTCTATTGGTCTCATTTAAGTTTTATTTTCTGAGTATGACAGACACCCAGAACTCAGGAGGTGGTCGGCTGCAGTGACAGAATGCCCGACGGTGGCTTGGGCACTGTGTTACTTCCCTGTGGCTGCTGTAGCTTTAAGACAACAGAAATTTATTCTCTCACGGCTCTGGTGGCTGGAAGTTCAGCATCATTTGCCCTGGGCCATACTTAACTCCCTCCAATCCATTCCTTGCCTCTTCCAGCTTCTCGTGGCTGCTGGCATTTCTCTGCTGGTGGCCACATCGCTCTAGACTCTGCCTCTGTCTTCACATAGCTTTCTCCTTTTATGTGTTCTGATCTCCCTCTGCCTCTCTCTTGCGAGGATAGTTGTGATAGCATCTAGAGCCCACCCAGATACTCTCTTCATTGCAGGATCTTTAATTGCAGGGTGACCTCAGCAAAGACCCTTGTTCCTTACAAGGTAATATTCAAGGTCCTTGCAAAACACATAGAAGGCAGACAAGAAGGAGGTAGATGGTCAAGTCCATCCCTAGGTGCATGATAAAGCAAAGAAGGCCTAGATTTCCATGATCAGTCATGATTGTCCCTGGGATCTGGCATTGTGCCATCATAGAGTTCTGTTAGCAATAAAGACATGGAGGGAGTGGCTTCTGGGGAGACAAAGAACACTGACTGCCACAAGGGATGTGGGTCTCCAGACCTTCTGATGTGGACAGATTGTAGCAATGTCTGGATGGGTGTCCTCTCTTGCTTTGTGAAGGTGGCAGTGTTTTCGGACTCTCAGCCCATCTCTGGGATCCAGTGATGAGGAAAGTAGGCTTAAGGCTTGGTCTTGGACTCCAAAGGCCTGGAATCCAGAACCAACTGCTGATGTGACTTAACTCACCACGGAACCTTCCAGAATCTCAGTAAGAATTCTTACCTCTCAGGGCCCTGGTGACGAGATGCAGTCCATCAGAGCTACTGAGATGGTGGTTATTACTGTAAGTGGAGCCCCCCACTGCCTCACAACTTAGACCAGCTTTTTGGGAGCTTTGTCCTCTTGCTGGTCCCTCCCTCCTCCATCCGCCATCCCCACCACACAGACTCTCATGCACTTTCTACTCCCCTGTGGTTGTCTTTTGTTTACCTTTGTTTGTGACTTCTGACTAGCGAGGCACCTTCGGTGCTGATGTTGCGACTGCTCTCGTTACGTCCCCGGGGCTCATTTCAGTAGTGACTGGAGAGAACTGGTTGAGTCCTGGGCGATAGTAAGAGTCCTGTCATATTCTGAACTCTAGGGAGTGGTGGGGAAGCTCCTAAACTGGCAGCTTTATTTCCACTCATGCCCGTGGTTAGGCCGGAGCCACCCCATCCCTGGTGGCCTTGATCTGGGTCGTGGCAGGTGGTGATGGTAAGGACTGAAGCAGGGAGAGAGGAGATGCTCACAGCAGCTGTGCCTGGGCCTGGCTCATTCATCTGATGAGATTGCTGGCAAGCCTCAGACGGCCACCTGCAGAGCAGAGGGAGGGACGTAACACCCGGTCAGGTGTCTAGATAGGAGCGTGGGACTCCTCAGCAGCCGAGTGTGGAGGGAGGATCCCCACCTGACTGCACCCCACAGCCACCCACGGTGCTGTGCGTAGAGAGACACTTGGCGCAAGCCTGGCGACTCCGGTGGGGAAGTTTCCAAGTGAGAAGTCTCCAGGTGAAGTGCAGGAATCTGTATTTCCAGAAGCGCCCCTAAAGCTTCTGATGCGTAGCAGAGACACAGTTTATAAGAAAGCACCGTGAGCTCAGGGTCAGGAAAACCTAGTTCGGGTGACACCTTAACCACCTTCTAGCTGTGTGAGCTTTGTCAGTCACCTTATCCCCTCTTAACTTCAGCCCTTCGATTGAAAGCTGGCGCAGTACTAACCCCTGCCTCGCAGCGTTGCTGAGGGTGTTGAGGATGGAGTGAGACACGCACACAAGTGTTTGCACGCACGCACACCACCGGTGCTGTAACCAAAAGTGAGTTTCCTTCCCCTCTCGGCACAGAAAGCCAGCGGTCAGACGGGCTCGTGTGCTTCAGCTCCAGGGCCCCCGGCCACCCACCACCAAGTCCATCCCCAGAGCCCCCGGCCAAATTGTTGTTTTAACTAACAGTCATTCCCAAAAGCTTTTACTCTTATTCTGGTTAAAGAGAACTCTTCGTTGAAGAGAGTTTCCCTCTCGTCCTTGACAAATCATTGGAAATTCTTTGGGTGCTCACTGCGATAACATCTATCCAAATGAACATGTTGGATGTTAGCGTGAGTGTCCCGTGCGATTTGGGAGAAATTCTATTGTCGTTTAGCATTAATTAATGCCCACCGACTGTAAAGTGTTCAGAGATAGCAGCATCAGCCACATTTGCAAAGCAGAGAGAAGTGAGAAGGACAGGGACAGCAGGCAGGGCTGAGTTGTGACCGGAGGTGATGGCCGGACAACCCCTGTGTCTCCGCCCACAGGTGCTCAGAACACACAGCCTGACCCTCGCGCTGAGCAGCCCGCCCCACCGGGCTCCCAGCGCCCCTTCCCCAGGCTCTCCTGCCCCCTCGGTAACCTCTCTCTGCAGCCGCAGCTGCCCTGGATGTCGATTTTTAACCTGGTTTCACCTGGCTGCACGGGGCAGCTGGTGGGCCCTGGAGCGTGAAGTGGGATTTGCTTAGGCCCCTGCAGCCGGGCTCCCCCTGAGGTGTCTCCCTGCGGCCTGCCTTTGGGACACAGGCTGCCAGAGAGGCCTTGAAGGTAGAGTCCGAGAAGTCCTCTGTGCACCCCATCCGACCCCACCCCACCCCCGGCAGGTGGTAAGTCAGGTCTGTTTATTAACGTCCCCTGTTCTGTTAAATGCCTCTTCCAGAAAGGACTGTACCTGTGCACTGACAGCAGGGGCAAGGGGTGAGCGGTGCAGCTTCGGGGGACGAGGCGACAGCCACACTCTCCCTCTATTCCAGGCAGCACAGCTGGGGGCCACATCTCAGCCCACCAGCTGTGTGACCTGGGCCTCGGTGTTCTCATCTAGAAAAGGGGGTCATTTGACCCACCTAATGGCATCCTTTTATTAAGTGCCAGGAAGTGCTAGGTGCCGCGTGTGGTGCTGAGTAGCTTAGCATCTTCGTGAGAGTGTCAGAAAATCACCGATGACTCTCATGTCTCTGACCTCTCTGTGTTCACACCTCAGCCATGTGCTGTCCCCCGGCGGGGAGGCAGGAGCAGCCTTTCAGGCCAGGGGAGGGGCCGCCCCGAGCACACCAGGGAGCCCAGGCACAAAACCACGCAGACACAGGTTTGACGTCTTCTGTCCGCATCCTAGTACGAGTAAAACGCAGCACACCTACATCTCCTTCCTCCTGGGGAGGAAAAGGCATTGGGCATCTAGATTTTTCTGCTGTGTGGAGGGACCCGCCATGGCGGTAGGGTGACACGCGGACTGTCTGATAGGGACAAGTCACAGAAGAGGCAGAGATGTAATTTTAAAAGACTCAGATTATGCTGAGTTCAGCATATTTATGCTGAACTCAGATTTTCCTGAATGCAGTTTAATCTTTCTCTGCTGATTAAAAGGCCCTTCAGAATCTTCACGGCTGTTCGTTGAACAGTGGTTTTGTCACTTACATCCTAGGGGCGGATGAGCGGTGGTGAGCAGAGAGCATTGCTAGAACGCCCTCCGGACGTGCCTTGTCCGCCTCTTGGTTTCCAAGGTCCCTCAGACCACGCTCCTCACGTCCCCGAGAGGGTTCGAGGGGCCTACAAAAGGCCGAGTGCCAAGCCTGCCCACATCCAGATGCCCCCTTGCCCCCTTGCAGGGCTTCTGCTTTGCCAACACGAACCCTCGAGCCCGCTGCTCACCCCGGGCTCGGCCCCTCCCAAGGCCGCCCTCTTTTCAGAACCGGGGCCGGGGGCACCGGGGGCGCAGGGGCCGCGGCACCGCCCGGTGTGGCCCACACCATCGCTCCAGGTCGCAGTGAGATGATTTCCGCTGCCTCGTATAATTTAACCTGCCCACGCTGCTAAACTTCTCTATTACACGTTGCTGTCAGGATGTCAGAAGAAATGATAAGCCTCCTTGAAGCAGCAGCCTCTGTTACATGCTAAGAACGCTGTGCCGGGCCTCCCCAGCCCCCACTCCTGCTGCCGCATTTTTGTGATTTTTAGCATGGTCTCTCAAGTATAAAGAAATACCCTACTTCTTGACCCCGGCCTCCTGTTAGCTGATAGATGAAATCTTTTCTTAAGCTGACTCCCTTGTCTATTATGTTTTCAAAATTCAAGGTTTCTCTTCACATTCCTGGACGGCTGCCAAGTGGCCGGGCTTTGTGAGTAGGTGAATTGGTCCTCTCTTGTGCTCCTTAAACAGGAAGTCATTGTTTTTTAGGGTGAGACTTTGTTGATGTTTCCAGGCAGCTGGTGGCAATTTATTCCTCTGCCCCTTTTGGAAATTTCTCCTCAGGGACTGTACCTTAGGAATAAACCCTGTCACGAGCAAGCCATTGCCTTGCTTTGTGGGTGCCGGGTTTTCCCTCCATACTGTGTCCCCGGAATTGATTGTGCAGCTTCTCGTGTCTTGTGCTTCCGTATCTGCCTCCAGAGCGGCCTGCCGAGGGGAAATAGCTCAGAGATACTCATCTCTGCAGAGGAGAGCCTTTAGAGATCTTGTAAAGATCACACAAGAAGCAGCCCAGGAAGATGCGGCCGCCTGTCCCTCTCTACGGCTCCTGCCAACATGGACTCGTGAGAAACAGCTAAGGAGTGGCTGCGTGTTTCAGTCAGTTAAGGCTCAGTCGGTTAAGCGTCTGACTCCTGATTATCAGCTCAGGTCGTGATCTCGCGATTGTGAGATCGAGCCCCGCGTCGGACTCTGCGCTGAGCAGAACCTGCCTGGGATTCTCTCTCCCTCTCTCTCTCTCTCTCTGCCCCTGCCCTGCTCTCTCTTGCCCTCTGTCTCCCTCAGAATCAATAAATAAACTGAAAGAAAAGAGCGGAGAAAAGAAGAGAAAAGAGAAAAAAGAAACAGCCAAAGTGTGGGCACACATATGACAGCTCAGGGCCCTCTTCGCTAGCTGGGATGCGTGGTCTTTCCTGAGGAGGGGGACCCAAGATTGGCTTCCACCGAAACCTAACTATGAGGAAGGGCAAATATCCTAGCCCTTCCCTTGTCTGTAAACTTGTATTACAAAATCCCACCTTTTGCTTTGTGACAAGGTGTCAGTCGTGTGGCTTCCCTCCCCCTCCCCCTCCCCCTCCCCCACCTTTTCCTCACTAGATTCTAAGAGATGTTTAGTCTTTCCATGGGCGTTAGTGGCGGGAGGATGATGTCTGCTGACCATTCGCGAGATGGAGGCACGATGTGTGGCTCTCAGTTAGGAAGGCTCTAGCATCCAGGAGAAAAGGAGGGCAGCTTCAGCTGCGTGTGAACCGAGTGCTTTCTCTGCGAAGTGCCCCGCTGATTCGCGGACTCGCGTGTACTTCGAGTCCCAAGTCCTCAGAACAGCGGCTAAGCTTGCAGGAGTCCAGGTTGAAACCAAGCTCTGGCTCTTTCAAAAGTCCAGGTTGGCGGTGTCCAGAAAAGACAGTCTTCCCAGTGTCCTCAGTTCCTCTTGGGCACCGCCCCATGGCGTAACCGGAATCTAAGCTGAAAGGGCGCTGTTTGCATTGCACAGTCCAGAGCCCAGTCGCTTCATTTCCTGCAAAACGGAGGTGATGAACGAGCGGTACCTTTGCAGCTCAGAGGCGATGGGCCCGGGCGCCTCTTCTGGGTCCATGGCAGATGGGCCACGCCGTGGGTTCGGTGAGACTCCTGCGCAAGCCGAGGCAAACAGGGCCGCGCTGAGTGGGGGGAGGTCTCCTGGTCCTCACAGCACCGTGACCAGGAGTCCAGTCTGCACGACAGGGAAAAAACGTGCTGCAGGAAGGGAACCTGACCCGTAGCAAGCACCCCTCGTGGACCGGCCTTCTGCAAGCGTTAGTTTGTTAAATCCTTCCCACCGTCCTAGGAGGTGCACGTGAGGGAGTTGCCCCCTGGCTGGGGAGGTTCAGACCCAGGTTGAGCGGCAGGGCTGCCCGGCTCCGAAAGCTGCCCGCTTTCCTATGTTGCCAGAGGTTCTCTGAAATTCCCCGGAGGTCTGTGCGCAATGCCACGGGAGATCCAACGGGGGCCTCCAGAAGGGATGGCAGCAGAGCTCTATCCAGAGAGACGCCCAGAAGGAGGATGGTCAGCATCCCTTACGCACTGCACTGTGAGCCCGGGTTTAACATAGTTCATGTCTCAAAGCATCCGTGCCACGGTGCTTCAGTGAAAGCAAACTTGTGAAAATGCCAGCACGGTGCCTAGTTGGTCCCTGGTCAGTCCTGCAAGGGTGCAGTCTCATAGAATGATCCGGTATGCCCAGGAAAAACTGGGAGGTTGGTACAGCAGGCGGGCGGTGAGCCCTGGGTTCGGGAAGAGAAGTACAGGGGTGGTGGCATATTAAGCCTGGGAAGGCAGTGTCGGTGTCCGATCATAACGGACCTTGAAAACCCACTGGATTCGTGCAGAGTTTTGGTTTGATTTGTTCTTGTGGAGAAACACGATGAGATTTGCTTTGGAGGATGATGGTAGCAATAAGGAGGGTTGGAAGAGTCACCCTAAACAATTTGTGTTGCTTAAAGACATAAAGAAGCAAGGTGGTTGTCACCATTCCTCAGTCCCCGGAACGACACCTGTAATAACGACAAGAACACCTGGAGTTACTGTAGACATCTGGCTTCCAGAATATGATTGTACTTACCCTCCCTTTTAATCTTTAAACCGTCCCTTTGAGATCAGGAGGACACGGGGATTTTTCTCAATTACGCACCACTGTGAGCTTGGCTAAGTTATCCAAGGTTGATTACGGGCTCGGCAGTGGAATCCAATCCTCAGCTCTGCCTCCTCACCCCAGGCTTCCCACCACTTCCCCTCACCAGCACATTCTGTCTGAGGCTGGCCTTCCTACTCTCCAGGGCACTGTGGTGGTGATGATAATGTTGATAATAACGATCGTGGTAACACCTAACACTTACAGAGCATTTCCTTACTATGTGCCAGGAACTTGCTGCTGGTTTTGCATTATTTTGTGTAATTATTATCTCTTCTTTACAACTAAGAAAATCAAAATGTAATGTGATAACTTTCCCAAGGACGCATAATGATGTAGTCAGATGGGATCACACCCTTCCTGGGTCTCAGGTGAGGCACTTCCCAGTGAGGTATTGTCTGTAATTTCACGTGGTCCTCTCTGGAGCCCTGGGGACAGGTGGAGGGGGGCGTGGGTGTCAGGACCTCAGGGGCCTGACCTTGCTTCAATCAGAGTACTTTGATTTTTATTTATTTCAGATAGGCCTTACTCAAAAGAATTTATTTAGAGAAAGTATTCTACAAATAGACTTAAAAACTAGGTATTTTTTTAGAGCAGTTAAAAAGAAGATAGATTGGTAGATAAATAGCAGGCTGGCTAGATGGGATAAATATGTAAGAAAGCAAGTAATGTGATGTAATGATGGGATATTGGTGTTGGGTATTTGTGTGTTCGATGTAAAATTCCTTCCACTCTTCTGCTTTTGAAAATTTTCGTAATAAAATACTGGGGGAGGAACTGAGTAGAAAATTTATAAAGGTTCTTCTAGATTTTTAAAAAATGAGGGGCATCTGGGTGGCTCAGTCAGTTGAGCATCCGATTTCGGCTCAGGTCATGATCTCATGGTTCGTGAGTGGCGAGCCCCGCGTGGGAACAGCTCGGAACCTGGAGCCTGCTTCAGATTCTGTGTCTCCCTCTCTCTTTGCTCCTCCCCCATGTTCTCTCTCTCTCTCTCTCTCAAAAATAAACACATTAAAAAAAAATAAAATAAAATAAATTTAAAAATGCAATTTCTTATGCTCCACTCTGTGTAATGTGTCGGTGTACAACCACGGGTACAGACCTTCTAGTCATTGGTGGATTATGCCGTGCCATTAAAAAAAAAAAAAAAAAATCTGCCGAGGAAAGCAAAATCGGTCATCAGTCACTTTCTTCTCAAGCTACCCACTCCCAAATCTGGAATTCACAAGTTGGGTTGGTGTCAGGCACCCCACTGGAGAGCTTGTACGCCTATAGTCCTCCAAATGAAAGATGGGTTTAGAGGCAAACGTCTCCCGTTTCAGGGCAGTGAGTTGTTTTGGATCTGTCTCTGGCAGAGGTTTCGTGGAGCTCTCCAGCCCGAATAAAGGCACAGTGTTCCTATTCACTCACTTTGGCGGAGGCTTGAGGGGAAGGGAGAGAGAGAGAGAGACACTCAACCAGGAAGATCTAGAAGTCCGTAGAAAACTCCAGCAGAGGACAAAGTCTTTAGTCCTTGGCGGCCTGGGGTATTTCCCGGGTCGTAGCCCTGGGTTTCCTGCGGTCTTCCCATGGAAACCCTCCCTTTCCACAAGGAGTCTCGTGCCCCCTTGCTAGGGCATTAGAGCACGTGTTGTAATGCACAATGAGTGGCCTTTGTCCAGCCTGTTATTAGAATAACCTTGTCAGCACTTTCCAGGGAGTTTATCAAGGAGTTTTGCCAGACTATGATAAAGCAGCACATTGAGCAGCCTCTGATGGCTGATAAGCCTGGGAGTGCCAGTTAATTGACAAGAACTGCACTTGTCAATCTTTGGAGGCCATGGAAGTGGACCTCTTGTCTTTTCGGTCCTTCCCCGAGCCTTTGTCCACTGCCCTTTGGTAGATTCCTTACGGCCTTGCATCCACATCAGGCATAGCTCCCACCTTTGTTCTTGTGTGTTTACTGAGTAATTAATCTCGTTGTGCTACTATGGAGGTAGTCTATTAAAACACTCCGGCAAGACACCATGGAGAGGGAGGAAGGGGGATGAAGACCGGCAGAGGGAGGGAGGGAGGGGTTTGCTCTGTTTAATTGGTTCTTTCACCTCATGGTAGTTTGTCAATTAAGGAGATACTTAGAGAAAGTGATATTAATCCATATGGGTCAAAAGCGGCTATTAATTTTTAATCAAAACAAAATGTTCAACAAATTTGTAGCTCTGTTCAGTATAAATGCAAGCATGCCACCAGCCTCTTCCTGAAGGATTTGGGAGCAGGCCGCAGGAAGAGGGGGCCTTTTAATTTAGAAAAGATGAGCCTGCTCCTCCTCCCCCCTGCCTCCCCTAAGTAGGCGCCTCCGTCTTGTTAACTCGGCGTCTATTGTATTTCCTGACACAGAGCAGATACCACAAGGACATTGCTCTCCTGAAACTCTTCGAATCCCTATTATGTATATTGCTTTGGGGTGATTCAGATAGGTTTTGGGCATAATGTCTGTTCTCCAGCAGCTTCCAGTCTGACGGAGGAAACAGAGGAGGTATTTGTGAACCCGTTTCTGAGTCGTTCAGAACAACGCATGATCGAGTGCTACAGTGTGTGATACGCTATGAAACAGCATTTGCCACTATGTGTCAAACGCTTACAAGCGATTCCCGTAGATCACTGACATTCATCTTGACAACGACATGGCGAAGTGGGCCTCATTTTTATTGTCCCCATTTGAAAGGTGGTCACTGAGGCACAGAACATTTAGGGAGCTGGCCCAGCGTCTCACAGCTAGTACAGCTAGCCGGCTAGGGGCTTGCCTTACCCAATATCGTCAGAGGCAGCAGTGGTGAAGGCTCCCAGGTGAGGTTTAAAGGGTGGGTTGGTTTTGAAAAGGTGCCGGGGGAAAATATTCCAGGCAGGAGGAATGGTGATTGGCACAGTTTTGGGGAAAAGGAGTGAGCTTCCAGTGACTGGGATTGGCCAGGTTAGGTGGGGCTGGATGAATGCCCTTTTAGGATCTTGAATGCCAAGAGGAGGAATTTTTATTTAGATCATTCTGGAATTTCTTTATGGTCTATAGATTGTTTCCCAAGGTAGGAGGTCCCATCCCGCATTTCCATGCTAGGGCAGCGAGTGTGCCCTTTTCATTGTCCCTCTTATCTCCTCTGCCCCCTTCCATCCAGATCTAGCATTTCTTCTCATTTATGACATTCTTAGCTCCTTCTGCTTCCCATTTTAAAAAAGAGAAAGAAAAGAACAAAAATTAAGAAGGTGACTCCCCCCCCCCCCCACCTTACTTCTACCGACTTTGAGAGATTGAATGAAGCTTCCTTCAACCACTTCCTTGTCCTCAGCCCTAGTTAGGTCCTTGGACTCTAAGAGGAAGAAACTATAGGTGGATTCCCCTTCAGGGAATGTTCTTCGTCCCTGCCTGCCGAGGAGAAAGCAGACTGTGGGACAGTTCTATTCCTTGACACTTGTAGTGACATGATTTGAGGGATCAGGAAGGACTGTGTCCCCAGGCCACCTCCTCAGGCTGCTGACAACTGCCTGAATCTTGTCAGTAGGGCACAAAACCTCTCACTTCCCAGTGAACCCTCAGGCTGCAAGTGCAGAGAACCTGGGACAGGTAACGGTGCACGAAATTCCTTTACATTGACGGGAGGAAGTCAGAGACCCGTTGCGAGAGGTGCAGCCCCTGGATATTTTCTTCTTTGCTCCCTAGGTAGGTGCCTTACAGCGTGGCCTCTTTGAGTCACTGGGCTGATGACAGTTGGTGGCCATCTGCTGGGAAATGCCAGTGGATTGTGCCCCGGCAACAAAGGAGGTAACGGGAATATCAAAGAGAAGACTTACGTGAAAGGAATATTCAGCCCCCATATTCTGCAGCAAGTCTAGAAGGTGCTGCACTGACCAAGGAAGTGACCAGAAACACCTCGAAGGCCGTGCCCAGAAATACAAAGCTGAGAGGGGGCCCGAGCAAGTGCACCATTCTTCCTCTGGGAGGCCAGCCATAGCCTTCCGCATAGCCCGGTGCAGGCGGGCGAGAGAAGGAAGCTGAGGAAGGCTGCTTGCTGCAGGAGATCTGCTGGCGGGAGGGACAGACTGAAGCAGGGAGCAGAAACCAGGGAAGCACAGTCAAGACCTAAAGTCTTAGGAGGTAGAAAGAAAGAGGTAGATGGGACCGGTGGTATTCTCCTCACGTCTGCTGGACCTAGAAGGGTGGAGAGAACAGAGGTAGCTAACTCTGTGGTTGGTGATAAAAAACAGAATTTTTCTTTACTGGCACTGGTGTTAGACTCGCAACAGCAATGAAGCACCTCTGGTAGGTGCTGCTCAGAGGGATAGTCACCTGGACAAGAGGCCCCTGATATCGAGGGGGAAGAGTCACTCCTTGATGAACCACAGACCAAGCTACTATGGAAGAAATTGTTGTATCGGGAAGGAGGGTGTTTTGGGGGCCTAGTGATTATTATAAGACAATAATGTTAATTATGTAGTGATTATAACCTTCCTTATCAACCTATAAATGCTCAGAACGTTGTCATAGTGAAATTCAGCATCTTCCATGTGAAAAGTAGCTTAGCCAGTCACGTCTGCCACGCGTGCATTCATTTGTTCTCTCCCCTGACATATATTGATCAAAACCTACTGTGCGCTAGGTCATAAAGTAGCCTCTGCAGACACAGCAACAAACAAAATGGACGTGTTCCCTGTCCTGAAAATTTAGTGTGAAATACAGCCTTTAAAATCTCAAGTTTTTTGCGTTAAGATTTTCTCTGTGGACAAACACATGATTCATGTTATAGCTATGCCACGCACCTATGATGAGGGTGGTGTGTGTGTGTCTGTGTGTGTGTATGTACAGTTAGGATCTTGAAGAGACCAATTGGAAGTCACTGCAGCGCTTAAAGCAGGGACAGACATGGTCCGATGTATCCTTAGAGAGCTGACCCTAGCTGCTGGGTCGAGGATGGACCGCGAGAAGCCAGAGCCGATGCCAGCAGTCAGGAGACTTAGTATGTCCGGGTGAGAGACGGTGGCTCAGGATAAGCCGCTGTGGGGGTTGAGTTCACTTTGAGACCAAATAAGCAAGATTTGGCAACTGATGGGGGAGAACGTGAAGCCATTATCCCCTTCCTCGGTTGGTCGTGGAACTAAAGAAGATCCTGTTAGCTTCACTGTACAGACAAGGGGATGGAGACAGTACGTGATTGGGAGGAAGGTCTCATGGTCCCACAGCCTCTGACGTCTCTGCTGGGCCGTGCAGGAAAGCGGGGTGTGCAGAGGGTGCTCACCGGGAAGCTGTGCACTTGAAAAGTGCCTTCCACTTGCCAGGACCTCTTCTAAAGCCATACACACAGTCTTATGCTCCAAACTGTGTGTTCTTTTCTTAAAAAGCACCCCCCCCCATAAGCATTTAAGCCTCAGAAGGCACAACAACCTTATTTTCCTCCAGCTGAGTGAGCGCGACTTCGTTGGATAGCACTGAGACTTGACGCGATGAAACCCAGGATGGAAATCAGGCCTTTTGGGAGAGCGTGTTGAATTTAGGTGGGGATCATTTGGGAGAGAAACAGATGCCCTGTTGGAGGCATACATTTAGCATGTACGTCATACTTTATTTCTTGAATACTTCCTTTGTGTCAGGCACTATGTTTTGTTTTATTTTTTGCTGTTATCTGACCTAATCTTTACTCAACTTTGTGAGGTGTGTGCTTTCATTATCTCCATTTTGTATGTGAGGAAACTGGGCCCTAGTGAGAATAAGTAGATGATGAAATTATCATTCTACGTAGGTGAGCTGGACTGGCATCTAACAGGCCTGACTCTGAAGTTGAGGCTGTCTCAAACCCCACAGCTCGAGGGACTGTTGTCCAAAGCCTAATCCTCTGATGGGTTCTTGACTTACATCATCAGAACTTCATCTCCCAGAACGTAGAGGATGCAAGGTCTTAATTCTACCCTACTCCTCCAAAAAAGAATTTCTTGGTGAATTATTGACAGAAGAAAGTAATCTTTCTATCTTCAGACAAAAAGACTGAAACCACATCTGACATATGCCAGAGATGACAGCAAGATTCAGAGACTTGAGGGGTGTCAGATGTTCTCTGAGGGAGAGGAGAAGCCACTGGAAGGTGCTCACCATGCGAGTGATATGATCTGATTCGTGTTTTTAAAGAATCATTCTGGAGAACACCATAGGGTAGTGTAACGGGCTGGCTTGAGACCTGTGTGTATGGCTTAGCAATAGCAGATGCAGAAATGACCTAGAAATTTTCGTGAAGACTTGCCATAATCATGCACTTGCTTGGGGGAAAAGCTAACAATATTAAATGTTGTATTGTATTTAAAATGACCAATAGGGAATTTTTTTATTGCCATGTCCCCCCACCCCCAACCCTGCCTCGATCTCTGAAATCTCTTTGGGTAAGGACCTAATGGTCAGCAGAGAACTTCCCCTAAGACCCCTATCTCTTGCTCATCTGGCCATTACCAGCCCCACCTAGCAGTCTCTAGACTGTAAACCATCCAGCAAAGAATGAGGAACAGCAGAGAACCAACTGCAACACTGGACCATCCAGACTCCGCTGTTAAAACTCAAAACCCAGGAGACATAGCAGAACGAAGTAGGAACATTCAACGTGAAGAGTCTCGTTGAAGGTCTGCTCTGATGGAGGAGGTTAATTTGGGCCATAGTGGTTGGTGCTGCCATAGATTTCTATTCCGTGTATGAAATACTTCTTACAGTCGACACTGTCTAAACACAGGTTGTGCAACGCACGACTGGAGGTGGGTAAACAGACTGGACAAGCTTTAAATATAATTATGTAGAGACTTAAGTCGTTAAGCAGACATAATGCAGCATCTGAAAATAGGAAAGAGGGTAGGAGTGAAGAGAATCATGAGGATAGAAAGGGCAAAGAAAGAGAAGCCTGCAGGTTATGAATATGGTGTTTACCTCTAATCCCAAAGGGAACAGCCACGTTGGGTTGGGTTCCCCGTTCCCCATTTCTCTTGCCCTCCAGCCAAACCAGCAACAAACAGCATTGTATAGTAGTCTGTGTCAGAAATAAAAACCATGGGGATCTGACCCCCAGCAGTGTGTTTTCAGCCTGTGAATTTCCTGGCTATCTTTACAGGGGATCATTCTTGGGGAAGGGCAGGCTGGAAATAATATAAGGAGATCAAGAAGGAAGTCAAGCAAGTGACACCTTTAAACAGGCGAAGCGAGGCGGGCTCTTCCCCCACGGGACAGTTAGAGTTATGCAGAGCTGTAATTAACCCAGCAGCCCCCTGGATGTGTCTATTTCACTGCACAAAGGCTGTTGAAAGAAGGATTCTTGAAGAAAGAGGTTCCAATTCAAATGGTATTTGAGTAAGTCCCTTGTTGGATATACTATTTCTAGAGTTTATGGCTATAATCAACAAAACATGGCCATTCTTTCGTGCCGGCTTTTCTTACGACTTTCCTAGTCCCGTTCTTTTAAAAGAAAAAGAAAAAAAAAGGCATCCAGAATTGGCCGTGGGTCCGATGGGGAGAAAGGGAGGGAGAGATGTGGCTGGAATCAAATGAAGGACTTTGGTTTCCTCCTCAGAGGATCTCGCAACTTGTGAAAGGAGCAGGTGTGTTATTCCTTCGTTCCCTGAGACTGAGATATGTCGGAAAGTTGTCAGTTTTGTATACAAATACTGCACAATTGCTGTATTAGCCTCCTTAACCCCAGTCCGTTATTTTTTTTTTGAACAAGCATTTTTTGCACGCCCACCCTATGCCAGGCACTATCATAAGCACTAGAGATGGGAGTATTTCTCCCATGCCTTCACAGAGCTCATAGTGGAGACAGACAAAAACATTTAAACACATGGACTAATTCTACCATGATGTGCTAAATAGAGAAAAACTAGCAGGGAGGGAAGCAGAGTAAGAAGAGATGCGATGTTAGATATGGTCAAGGAAAGCCTCGCCAAGGTGACGTTTCAGCAAGGATCTGAAGGAAATGGGACAAGGACTTATGTTCGGTGGGGGTGAGGGGGCACTCTTCCAGACAGACTGCACAGGACATGCGAGGCCCTGAGGTAGGAGCACACGTAGTGTGGTTGAGGAATAGGCAGCAGGCCAGTGGGGTTGCAGTGAGGGGGGAGGGCAGGGGTTCTCGCCTCAGCTAAGGCTGCTTCCCATTGCCCTGAAAAAAGCTCCTGAATATTCACTCATTCATCTGGGCCAGGACACAGTGGTCTGGGTTCTAGAACAATGAACCTTAATATCAGCCCTTTACTCCTACACCCACTGAGTGTTGGTCATTCAAAATGGCTCCCATTCGACTTGAAACTGTAGAAAACAGAATGAAACTGTCATCGGGCCACTCTGTGCCCTTGGATGGTCCCAAAGTCCTGTGCCAAAGCATTTCTGCAGCGTGCTACGTGACACCCTCGTCACATTCCTCAGAGCACACCGACGGGCCACGTGGTTGTGATCTATAGGGGAGAACCCCAAATCAGAATGCCTACCCATATCTAATTGGTACGTCCGTAAGCAAGTTGGTTGGGTTTGGTTGGGGTTTTTTTGTTTTTCTTCTTTAGTTTTTTGTTGTGATTCTTTGGCTTGGTTTTGGTTTTGTTTCTGGAAGTACCTATATAACCGCAAAACACGGAGCGGTATTATAGAGGCGCTGTCTCCTGCTGTGAGGCTCACCCAGGTGCTGGTAACTGGTGAACGTGCAGAGTCAGAATGTTTGTACAGGTAACCGATCGTGGACATCTTCTCTGTATGCACATGTACGAAAACATTCTTGAAAATAATTACCAACCACTAAAGATGCATCAGCTAACAAATGGGGATGAGAAGGCGAGAACCACAATGCAGAGAGCTTTGTTTAAGACGATTAGGGAATCTCGCCATCCGGAATCAAGATTTCGACACACTGGTCTGCATTTTTAGGGCTATATAAGTGTAAGTAGAAACAGGCATATTTGGAGAAAAGCATTAGTTTCTGAGGTCTGGCCGGCTCCTGTTCTTACCTCTCTGTCATCTCTGATTGGATTAGACGTCACCGAAAGTGCCTCGGATCCCTGTTCCATGTCAGGTTTAACCCCTCCAGTTGAATACCACCCTTGTGGGGTTGGGTGGAGAGAAATTAAATTTCTCTCACCAGAGCTGTGGCACTGAATCAGGTATCGAGGGGGCTACATCAGTAAACTTCGTTGGTTACAAGATGTATGTCCTTCCCGAGGCTCTGTAGCTGCTAAGTTGGCTCTTTGCGACCACAGTCTGATCTTTCATTTTACTGTAATGCAGTTAGACAACCTAGTTATTCAGGCATAGACTTCTCTGGTTTTCATTATCCCTGAATAACATTTGATGCCGAAATAGGGGAAGACGGGAAGGAGGGGGAAGGGAGCCGAGCGTTTTTCACAGCTTGTGTGAAATGCTTAATATTTGAAAGTCTTTAAAATATACTGTACACATACATTCCAATTTTATAAGACTAACATAACATGTTCAAAAGTTTTATGAATTTCAGCGTGTAATCAGAGTCAACGCCAGCCTGTTTTAAATAAGCCCTAATGGCCTGGCAGCAGACCTGCATAGTTAGCAAATCCCTCCTCTGTTTATGAGCAGGCATTCCCCACCAGGTCACTGCGAAATACTCGTTCTGTCACTTCCCGTGGACTCTCTAAGTCGGCCCGTGTGCCGGTTGCAGCATGATTCTTGTTTTAAGAGCCAGGAACCGAGGGCATGATGATGAGGTGATATTTTGTTTTGATTTTAATCAAATGGCATGGAGCTGAGTTGCCGAAGAATACGCCCAGGCCTCTCATATCCTGTTGGGGAGGCTTGGCTCCGTAAATGCCTTCCATAAGCGTAGGGCCACGTAGATGCAGGCTCACCCTTTCCTCCGTGGGGCCTGGAGAGTTCTCAGAGCCCAGAGGGTGCATTTCTCACTTCCTCAGGGCAGAAGGCCCTCATGCGGTGCTTTTTAGGTGAGGATCTCCTTTCAGTAAAAGAGCCTAAAACCTGCTGGGGTAAACCCGACTCTAGCCCATCGGGTGTCCTCTGTATTAGGTATCGGGCACCATCAAATCTCTCAAAGGTGAGGGGGGTGTGTGGGACCAGAGCCCACATTTCAAGGAAATCTGCCAGCTCCCTTGATAAAACCATAGCTGCTCCTCCAGGCTCGGGAAAGGGAGGAAGGCGTTGCAGGTGTTACAAAGCTGCTGGGCTTTGTCGTGCACACGCTGCTGGCTGTAGATTCACCTTGGCCTCAGTGATCCCGCAGGAATCACCTGCCACGTACCAAACTGGCTTCGAGAGATGCTCCCACTCCATTTGCACTCTGGCATCAAAAGCTGCTCTAATTATAAACAGTGCAGGAGAGAACAAGGCGAAGCGTTTAAACAAGACTGATCGAAAGGCCGCGGGCCAAAAAAGTATCACAGGGTAACATGTAATTAAGAAATCTGACGCCCAAGGTAATGTTTACCCACCCTCACTGGGGGGCCGATAGGACAGCCGCCCGGACCAGCGTTCTGTACCTCCAGTTATCACTTGTAAGCTCAGCCCCCCGGGGGGCTCTCAGCAGATCCTGACGCTCCAAAGGCAGACCCCAGAGTCTCCCAGAGACCAGCAGTTTTTGTCTCTTTGTTGTAGACCCTGCCCCCAAAACATTTCACTCAACATTCAGAGCCCACCACGCATCGGATACAAGTTTGGGTTCTATATGTCTTTATGGTACGAGCCTTCTTCCCTTTTGCGATTGGAGCGTTGGAGTCTCACCACCCCTGGAGGGATATAAAACTCCCGTATACTTACCTCGTTTCTAACTCCTTTTCAGGAGAGGAGCAGTTCAGGGTGGGCATTCAAGTTCAAGCCCTTGTTCCCAATCTCTGTTTGACAGCTTATAGTCACATTCCCTCTCCTCAGCCAGCGACATCCCCAGAGATGGCAGACACATGCAGGAAAACCCATTTAATTAGGACCCACTGTGGAGAACCAGGAAGCAGCTCTGAAGTACTTTATGGCAGAAGCCTTAGATCAGGAAACAGGATGTTTTCCTTTCCCTCACTTTGGTCCGGCTCTGACTCCTTGGGGAGGTCTGGGGGCCCGTCTCCGTCTCCAGGGAAGTGGCACCTGCAGCCTTCCTCAAATCAGGTTGCCCCGGAGGGCAGCAGCATTTGTAGCGGCCTTTTGTTGGTTCTGTGTTTGGAGATGTTGAGTGGAGGGGCCAGCCCCCCGGAGTCCCTGCGCAGGGGCCTAACGCTGGATATTCGCCAGTCCGGTGTCCACATTCTGTCCGCCCCTTCACTGGAGAGCAAATCATCAGTCTTCTCTGAGACAGACAGACCTTACCTCCCTAATGTACAGAACCTCGCAGTTGCAGAGAGGGGAACCGAAGTGTTTTTGAGTGACACTGAATCCAGTCTTCACTCTCCTTCCCGCTCTACTCGGTCCTTCTCCCGGGAAGTGATCCCGAGGGGCAAGTGGTCTGCCCTTCTTGCTGGTGAGTCATAGCATTTTCTGCACACCTTTTTCCCTTTGTGATGTTGACCGGTTTTCTTTGTAGTCCGTGCTTCTCACGTTTGTGTTCCAAGCTCCATTTAAGGACGTAAATGCCTGGGCCCACATCTTCTACTTATTTTCTCCGCTGTGCTCAGTCATTTATAAACTTTTCTCCTTTTCCCCACAGTGCCTCACATACAGCGGTGCTCAATTACTAACTTCCTTACTAAGTCCATTTGAAAAGAAATATGCTACCAGTCAATAAATTGCTGTGCTGGACATGTTGAGGAGCACAGCAAGTGCAAATGAGACCCCCTGCCCTCAAGAATTCATAGTCTAATGAGGAGTAAGGTGATATTGGCAAAGTTACATGGACAGTCAACTAACAGGAAGCGCATGGGTGGCTCAGTCTGTTAAGCATCTCTTGATTTCAGCTCAGGTTGTGATCTCAAGGTTCGTGAGATCAAGCCCTGTGTCAGGCTCTGTGCTGATAGCATGGAGCCTGCTTGGGACCCTCTCTCTCCCTCTCTCTCTCTGCCTCTACCCTGCTCATGCTCTCTCTCTCTCTCTCTCTCTCTCTCTCTCTCTCTATCTGAATCAATAAATGAACATTAAAAAAAGAAAGAAAAGTCAACTAACAATACAGTTCCATGTCAGATCTGTGCCCAGAAAAGAAGAGGACCAGTGATGGTGACCATGAGAATTTGCATGTTTTCTCCCATCCCCCCAACTCTGTAAAGCGGATGGCATTGGGCATTCGTAGACTTAGTTCCCTGCCCATGAAGTAAGGATGAGTGATTTGTCCGAGGCAGTCAGGGAGGGGCAGGGGGGGTGGCGGTTTATGTGCCTGAGAATGAGACCCACACTGTATCCCAGTGGCTCAGAGCCTGTCACTTCTGTCCCAATGCTCTTCAGCCCCGTAGTACCAACCCCACAGATGTATCAAGGAAGGTGAATTGCATTGCTTACTGCCATTAAAGAGAGAAACAATCTTTTGAGCGGTGATGACACTTTGGTGTTTGAATTGGAAGGGAGTTAGTCGTCCAGAGACCATGCGTCTCCCGACACGTACGTGAATTAGAGGGATCACATGTGGGTAGTTTGTTGCAGTGCTATAAAAGCACGTGTACGTTTTCCTAAGGCACGCGCTGCCTGGACTGCTCCCACGAATTTAAAAAAAATTTTTTTTTAATGTTTTATTTATTTTTGAGACAGAGAGAGACAGAGCATGAACGGGGGAGGGTCAGAACGAGAGGGAGACACAGAATCTGAAGCAGGCTCCAGGCTCTGAGCCGTCAGCCCAGAGCCCGACGCGGGGCTCGAACTCACGGACCGCGAGATCGTGACCTGAGCCGAAGTCAGACGCTTAACCGACTGAGCCACCCAGGCGCCCCCTCCCACGAATTTTAAAGGGAAGGTGAGACTCCCATCTGATTTAGGTACTCGCCTTCCTGAGATCAGAAGGCTGAGTAAAGACCCTCCAAGTTGCTCGGACTACAGTATATCCACCTGCATTCTCGTTAGCCATCTCTGTAAGTAATAGGCCTGGGCGGGCATTCTGTAGCCTTCAGCGAGTTAGTTAACTACTCAGAGACTGTTTTCTCGTTGGTAAAATGAGCACAACGATGCCCATCTCAGAAAGTTGTCGCGAGGATTTACTGTGTTGGCGTAAACCACCAGATGCGTTAACCCAAGTACCTGGTCCTGCTCAATAAACTGTGGCGGTCGTGAGGATATCGTTCTGTCGCTTCCTGAGTCGTAGAATTTGAATTTACATTCAGAGCTGGAGACCCCAGAACTCTTCCCCAAAGGGGAGCAATGAACTACGCTGAAACAGCCCCTCCCTTTTGGGGACGATGCCAAGCCTTGTCTGGGTTTCCTGTAAGTCCTAAAAGGTGTGCTATACGGATAAAATCTAGCCGCTTTGACCTGTGGAAATAAACTGCTGTCTAAGGTACGCCATTTTGGCCTCCTCGTACCGTTGGACAGTTCCAGGCTGGCCCCAGGCCTGACGAGATCCGTGGTGTCCTCTCCGTAGAAAACGGTCCTTTCTGATGAGTCAGTATTTACTCACCTCCTCCTCTCCCAGCCAGAATTTTCACTTCCCGACAGCAGGATCCTTGAGGGCTGGTAGCATAACCACTATTAAGCCTGCACAGATAAGCTCCCAAGATACCTGTCTTTTGGTGTAGAGGCAGGCATGCCAAATTTGCCAACCCATTCCCAGTGAAGGGAGAGATTGGACCCGTCATGTGAAGAGGAAGGCACAAAGCTACTGAGAAGAGGTGCTTCCAGAAATCACTCTTCCAGCCTCCCTCAATTACCCGGGACGAAACTAACTTTGAGTGTCTTCTTCAAGGTTAAGCTCCCTGGGAGCTGAGGGAACCTGGCCAGGGGCTATGAACTTTGCACAGAGGGCATCCTCAGAATCGCCCTCTGCTCAGTGGATCACTGCCCTCCCATTACTTGGCTGGCACGTACCTGATTTGGTTGACATTTCCATAATTAATTTATAGCAGCAATAACCCTGAGATGAGCCTATTTATAGGTTTGTGCAAGCTGGGTAAGAATATAGATTAAATCTTGGATCATTAACATACTTAAAGTACTTGGGAGAGTTTTGCGATGGCCAAACGGCGTGATTAAAAGGCCTCCCAACTCGATGTGCACCGGCAGCCCATGGGTTTATTTCCCTTCCCAAGCTCAGAAACAACAGAACAACAAAGAATAAGCATACACCCCTCCCAGCCACCAAAGATATGCTGGGTTATCATGGGGAGGAGCTCGGTCATATCGCCACTCTGCTTTTCCACTTTCCTCCAAACCTGCCCGTAGTTGGCGGTGATGGTCCGAGGGCCCAACGGCCCCTGCCGCGCAGCACGGGGGTCCCAGGGACTTGGCCCTGCCCCTTGGGGCAGCAGCAAGCGGGGCCCAAGCAGTCCTACGGGGAGAAGTGCTGTCACCATGCATGGCAGTGGTTTGAGAGTGTGACAAAGGCAGCCTTTATCTGAAGGGATGTTATTAGGCCCTGGACGGCTCTGCAGAACCAATCATCTTTCCTGCTCATCCTTTTTCGGTTTTCTTGTTCTGGTCGTTACCCTTTTGAAAAATAACATATATTGCTTTCATATCATAAGAGGAAGGTGTCTTCACTATCAGAAACAAAGATAAGTACAGAGAAGAAAGTAAAGAGCACACGTAATCCCACTGCCCAAAAAGAGGCAGCTTCTAGATGTCTCTGCGGTGCCTCCTCGTATAGTCTTGGTTCTGGCGTCACGTTAGCAGAACCCCTGGCTGGACGGGGAGGCTTCCCACTCAGATGCTTTCATAGCAGACAGACGCGTTTCCTCACAAGGGTGGCCTCATGGGCCCGGGGACAAGAATTCACTATCAACGGTCAATGACTTCGGTCAATGACTTCCGACTCCCTGCCTCACTGTCAGGAGCCTGAAGCCATTCCCCTCTCCCTGTCTTTTCTTTTTTAATTTACTCAACCCACCCAGCCCTATTTATCCTTCCCTCACCTGGGCAGGCCCCTGCGATAACGCCCTGTGCCCCCTTTCTTCCTCGCTGAGACCCTGTCCTCCGACACGGAGACAGATGTCTTGCTACCAAACGCGTTCCTTCCTTGTGGTGGTGGGTTTTTTGTTTTTGGTTTTGTTTTGTTTTGTTTACTTTTGTTCTAGTTGTTTTAAACTCTCAAACTGGCTACCAAACTCTTCAAATCAAAGTCAGTGTGGGTAAGATCGCAATACATGATGACACATATGCACGGATGGTTACGAATTTTAGTTGTTAATTTTTTAATGAATTTACAAACTTTGAGCTCCTTGAAAAGAAGAGCTTAGATATTATGTCGCCAGACCCTTCCCACAGTACTTGGCATATTATAAATACTTGATTAATATTTATTGAATTAAGATGAAAATGAAAATGAAGAGAAAATTTAATTACCCAGTCTCCTTTTTTATCTGAGCAGTTAAGTGCAGACAAAAAGGAGGTCATATAAAAATGATGGAAAAATAGTATCTTAGAACAATTTTTATGGTATATCAGTGCATTTTTTTGTGCTAAGGTATCACTATTAACCCAAGTGAGGACCCTTTTTAATGATTTTTTAAAATCTTGACGATGCCCTTTTCACTTCTTTCCTAAATGAACATTAATATAAAGCCATAAAAATTCCCTTAGAGGGTTTTATGAATTACTGCACTGTAAGATTGGGAAAAGGCCATTTGCAGCCATTTGTTTTATGGAGCTTGATTCTGAAACCCAGCACCGCCCCTGACCCTTCAGGGGCGCACTCTGAGGCATGACGCTTTTCTTGAGGACGGCGAGCCCGGGCACCCCTCCCCAAACCACACCAGTAACATGTCCCACACAGGCCACTTCACCAAAGTCAAGGGTGTCAACCACAGAGCCCCGCCCTGTGTGACTAGCCTAGACACGCTATGGGGAGGGAGGCAGAAGTTAATAATGATACATGGAATAACTTTTTGCCCATAATGTAGATTGATTTTCAGTTCACCAGCATAAGTCATTTTTGCCGTATGACCCTGGTCATTTAGTACTTGAAGAAATGATGCCAAAGACCAGACACCTGGTCTGGGGTGTGGGTTTTCAAACTCCTTTCACCTGCCGAACATGGATTGGAAGCCTAACGTATAAAATAGAGATGGGGGTTTGAGGGCCTGGAGTTCCCCTTCGCCATCACGCGGACCCTCGATCAGCTTGTCACAGCTCACTGTGGAAAACCCTGGGTCTAGAGACCAACATGATGAAGATGAAAGATAAGCACAGCGCAGAAAGAGATCACGAAGACGATAAAAATCTAACATCTCACTTGTTTCGAGGACTTCCTGTGCGCCGGGTACCGTGCTAAGCACTGACTTTCCTCTTAAAACCTGTCAGATTGTGATGTCTGAGGCAGAGTGTGGTGTCAGCTGCCCGAAAACACTTGAAAAGAATATTGGATTGTTTGCACACAGGGCCATGGGCCAGATCATCTTGAAAGCTGTCTTTCTCACTACAGTTGTCTTTAGCCGCCATCGCTCTGTTGGAATGGGTCTCTCTCAAGCGAACTCAAGAAAAAACGAAGGAAACCGGTTACCGTTCAGCATGTTTGCACGCGTGCGTGTGTGTTATGTGCACGCATACAGAAGACCTTGATCCGATGTACTGAGTGACACCTACATTTAACACACGTACCTCAGCAGATGTACCATTTTAAGGCTCGTTCAGAGCTTTGAGGGGGACGTAGCTCAGAAGACAACGGTAAAATGAGGTACGTGCCTTTGCCAACGTAGGCGGCTGTATCCGCAGACATTTGTTTTGGCAGATCATAAAGTCGCAGGGCAGAGCAAATCCTGAAGTCTCACCCAGTGCCGGTGCTCTCTTGTCATTGTGGGCAAATGACCATCGCTCTGAAGCAACCCCAGAGAGGGGCCCGCTGCCGTCTTCTTGCCATCTTCATTCCGTGAGCATCTTTGGGAGACGTAGGTCACCGGGACGCCAAGACGAGATGATTCTTTGGCCTGAGGGGTGCCTGGCCAGCCAAACAGCGAGCCAGTCGGTCCACAGCCCTATTCCATTCCAGAACCCCCATCTGGTACGTCTGTGGAAGAGGAGCAAAGCAGGGAGTGCAGTAGAAGCTGCAGGAACGTGGTCTCGTTGGGAGACAAGAGAGACACGGGAAACCTGACGGACTCCAGAAAATGGTGGGAGGGAGCTAGGAGCTCAGAGCACATCGTTTCAAAGGAGAAGAGAAATGTTAGCAGCCTCAAGGCAGGTGGGATTTGAGTAGTTCCTTTGAAACAGGGAACAGTCACCGAGGGAAGGGAAGCTGCTGAGGAGAGACGGGGACAGGGCGCCGTGCACGCTGTTCTTGTTGGAACCACGCACGTATGTGGCTCTGGGAAGCGTGTTTAGGGAATTGAGAGGGACCATGCCGAAGAACATCATGGAAGGCCCAGTGGGGGCTGTGGCAAGCAGCAAATGCCTGCCTACAAAATTGGGAGCTTTTTAAATATTTTTGAGCAAGGAAAGGACACAGGGAAAACAGTTAATCTGGTTCAACCACCTTGCCATGTATAAAACCGCCGGCTCCTGATGGGTGTGCCGGATTGCAGATTGGCTTAGAAAGCGCAGTGTGAGGAGAAACCCAAAGGAACCAGAGCCTTTCTTCTGGAGCCCTAACCAAGGAAGACAGAAGTCAGTTTCGTCTGGCAGGCATTTTCAGATGTGACCAGACGCCACGTCACGTGTTCGTGGTCGTAGCCAACTTAACGACAGCGGCAGACTACACATACAGAGTTTCTTCTGCAGCACCCGGACTCTCTGAAAAAGCTGGTTGTGAAGTCAAGGGCTGGGGGCTGCCTGGTCGCACCTCCAAGCCTCCCCAGAGTCCACACATGCCCTTGGGGTCCAGTTCACACATCTCATGCTGGCCCATTGAACAGAGCTGGGCCTATCGCAGACCTCCAGATATTTAATTTGTAAACACTTAATAAAGCGCTGTCAGTAGGTCGGCTTGTCTTTTCTGTCGGCCACATCAAAATCAATACGTCCCTTGGGTGTTCTGCCGTGATTGTCTGGGCTGGGGAATCTAATAGGATTAAGTGTTTGGGGTCCTATCTGACGCCACAGTCCACAGTCCTAGTTAGATGAGGTTAAAGACTAGCTTGCCATTGTGAAGGCACGATTGCTTAGGGGTCTGAAAAATCATTAAAGCTTGTCCTCTTAAACGTTGATTGTTCCCTGGTGATTTATTGACAAAACACAAAAAAGTGCTCTATACTGCACTCTAATTATATGTATGAGGCCATAAGATCTCATGGGAAATTAAATAAAATTTACAGCTTGATGGTTTTATGCTCCTGGGAGACATACCTTCTTAATAAGATCTTATAGCTGGGAATATTTATGAGGTTAAAGTCCGTAGGCTTGAGCAAAGACCTAACCTTTCCATAGGAGGGGAGATGGGGGCGCGTTTTGATTTCTTTGAAGATAAATGATTGTAATGAAATTTCAGGGGTTTAGGAAGAAATGCTCCGTGAGACACATCAAGCATTCCTCCCCAAGACCTCTGGAGGACAAAGCTGTCAGGACTCAGGGGCTTACTTCAACCCTGTATCACCACCACCTCCGGGGCATCCCTAAACTCACCGGGCTGTCTCATCGGATAAGCCCCCATCACAGTCTGAAAGGGAGGAGAAACCCAAGCTAAGCACAATTACATAAGAGGTCAAGGAAGGGAGAAGATTTAGGAGTGGGGGGCAGGAGAGAGACAGAGAGGGAGAGAATGTGCACGAGAATCACGCTGATGTTCTCCAACCCATAAAAAGCAGTTTTATGTATTCAAACAGCCCCTCCACAGTTACTGGCCAGTTTGCACATTTGCTGTTTTACTAAGTCACCTTCTCTTTGCATCAGGGGGCTGGGGTCCAGGCCCCTGATCCCACAGTGATTACATAGAGTGTTATTCTGGACAAAGAATCAGAACATTTCTGGGGGGGGGCGGTGGGGGAGCCTCTGCAGATGGCATAAAGATGACAGTTTCTTGGTTCTGACGAATATGTTTTCAGAGGCGCACATTGTAAACCGGCCTGGTGATTTTTGTTACTCACATCCCAAAGTCTACGTGGATCCCGAATGAAGTTTTATGCTTTAAAATGGGTTGTTTCGACAAGAGCAAGGGGTATCCTTTAGGCTACCTCCCATTTCTGTTTTTTTCCCTCGAGTAGTCCTGAAGTGACAGAAAGGAGGAAGGTAGACAGATGGACAGGTAGATGGGGACGTATATTTGCCTCTGGTTCTTAAGTGTAGAATTATGCTTTCATCTATTCAAGGAAGGATAATTATGCAGAACTCACAGTTAGGGGCATGTCACATGTGGTCTATTTTTCTGTGGGTCTTTTAATGAGTATTTTTATATATGAAGTTCTGCATGGCCTCTCCTTGGTGTGTGAGAGGGACAGTGACACAGGGCTGGGGATCAAGCTTACGAGGGGTCAGGGTAGATCGGTACACCATCCCTCTGGGGGCCCTGACTTGGAGATCTTTGCAGCCAGCCTTTCCCATCTAGGGCATCTTATGAGTGTGTTTCCCCGTGTGCTCTGATTTGTTTAGAAGAAGCAGAGCCCCCCCCCCAACCCCGCCCATTAGAGCCTCCTGCCTGTGCTCACGTGAACAGCAGAGGGCTGTTTAATTAAGATGAACTTATACAGAGCCTATCTGCGGAGGTGATGCGCACAGATTGAGGGCCTCATTACTCTCCCAATCACCCCTCTGGTTCCCTTCTCCAGAATAACCCGAAGTAAAAAGAAAAGAAAAGAGTATAAACTCTGATGCCCACACTTCTGTTAGCGTCCAGCTTCCTTTTCCCCCAGGTGGCGGTGGCTTTCGAAACTGGATGAAGAACATGCCTTGCTTAGCATGGAGTGGAGGAAGCAAGTTTGTTCTAAGCCTGGCCTGCTCTCTCCAGTTTGTCACTGTGTCCGTCCCTCTCCCTGGACCCAGTTTCCTCACCTGTAAAATGAAGAGCCAAGGCTACGTGATTTTAGGGTCCCTCTCAGCTCTAAAATATTATTTCATAGTTCTAAGATTTATGTAGGAGAACAGCATTGCACTCCATGCCTTGCTTTAGCCTTTTGAATGAAAGTGAGATGTCTCATCAGTGGAGGTACAGCCAGCTCAAGCCCCAGGTCTCAGATAAAAGGAGAAAAAAAGAAATACTTATTACAGATAGCTAAGTTCCCCTGATAAGCAGCAAGTGAGAAATCCCTGATTTAATTTAAATATGATATTTCTGTCTTGATTAATCTAAAGCATGTATATGATAATGTATCCTTTTTTTATTTAGTGGTCTGTCCTGAAGGGAAAGAAAGGCTTGGTTGTGGAGCAGAGGGGCAAAGGTTTGGGTATTTTTTAATAAAGATGAATATCCCCCAAAATGCTTGAATTATATGGAAGTAAGATTTGTTGCAAGTTGCAAATCAAAGCCTGAAATGTCACTTATCTCCTAATGATACTTCTACACAGATTATTAATTTCATTTTAGAAGCCCAATGAATGTTATATTTTATGACATTGATTAAACATCTTGCTGCCATCTACCCATCCATCCTTTTCATTTTCAAAAATCCATATCGGAATTTAACAAAAACAGCCCATAAATTTGTATTTTACAGCCTAGCAAAGTTGACTCATCCCCCACTCTGCCTGCAACCAGACCCATCCGGACGGAACTCTGGGCTTGGGCCGTTTTCCCTCTTCAGAGTCCAAAGGCAGCCTTTTCTCAACCGACCTCATGTGTTGTTACCAGAGGAGGACTGGGGATTTATTTGGAAGAGCATTTGTGGCTTCTGGAGCCGCAGAGCCACAAGGGGGGCTGTGGGGTGGCCAGGTTGGCCCCTGACTGGGAATCAGGGACTCCGCTCTCTTCCTGGTTCTCAGACAAGCCAGTTACCTCCCTTGCCTGCGTCCTGGGGATAATTACAGCCTCCCCGAGTTGGCTCACGGTGTCATTGTGGGGATGAATGAGATAATAGATGTGGAAACCCTTCCAGCCCTTCAGAGGGAAGCAGTGCAATAGGAGCTTTAAGAGCCAATAAAGAACAGAATGGGATGATAGGTTTTGGATCAACCTCAGGCATTTTAGGAAAGGTTTAGGAGGACCCTTCTGAAAGCGGGGAGAAAAGGCTTTTGCAAATAGGTCCAGCGTGTTATTATTTATTGTGCTTTCATCAATAGAAGTACCCGGTGCTTCCTCCAGACTCACACCTGTGTTTCCTCGAAACTGCCGTGGGCTTCTCGGCCGGAAGTGGCTCTGGTCAAGACCCCCTTTGTTCCCGCAGCTTCTTCCTCACAGCGGCACTTACAGCCGCTGTCATTTCTGTCCAGAGATGGTGCCGGCCCTTAGATCTCCACGTCAGGGCACAGCCGCACCCACCTCAGGGACGTATTCCGAGGAACCTGAGTCAACTCTGCCTGAAAGATTGCGGGCCAGCCCCCAGGGGCTGCCACACATCGAGGAAACAGCCCGTTGAGGCCAGGGGGGGCGGGGGGGGGGGGTCGCTCAGTGAGGATAAATTGTTTTGTAAGAATTGATAACATCAAGAAAAGAACCTCTTAAATCAGGAGCCAGCCTCTGTGCAGTGAACCTTACCAGAGATGTGCACGAGGCCTGGGTGGGGGTTGGCAGGCGGGGGTGACGAGGTCGGTGCCCCCGGAGGCCAGAGGGAGGTCAACGTGAGAAGGAGCAGGTGCCGCCGCCGTCTGCCCAGGAAGCCCCGTGTTTCCGGCACAACAGGGGAGTAGCGGTGCTGGGACTCACATCCTGGCTCTCTCTGGGTCCTCAGGGAACTTACCGAACTTGGCTCGGCTTTGGTTTTCTCCTCGATACTAGCCCGTCACGTGGGGACTTGTGAAGGTTGAGTGAACTAATAGGAACGGATGGGACGTTCTTATCAGCACAGCACCAGGCCCCACAGTCAGTACCTAATAAATGTGACCTATTGTCGAGTGTTGGGATGGTAAGTATCTGCATCAAGGATTTTTCTTCTCGGTGGTGGTGGTGGTGGGTGTTTTGGCTTTGTGTTTGTTTCGTTGTTTCGCTATTTCCCCTTTCAAAAAAAATGTAGAGTGGCCTCACTTAAAAAACTGCAGCAGACAGTACCTGGTCTGGGCTCTGCAGGGCCTTTCATTGTGGGCCTGGTGACAGGCTGGTTTTAAGTGACAGAGCATCATTCAGCGAGGCTGGCTGTCGGTGACAGCCCCTCTCTGTCCGGGGAATGGAGGCGTGGGTACGAACGTTAGGGAGGGAAGACAGTAGCTGGTTCGCAAAGACTCCAGCCCGCTGTGAAATGTTCTCGAGTGCCATGTTGTGCCCCCTTTTGGGGGGCTCGTGTGTCTCCCATCCCCCTCCTTCCCTCCTCGCTCCTCGCCAGGCCCCCCTCCCGCCCCCCGCGGCCCTCCACGGTCTGCGCCAGCACTGGGGATGTTGCATAAAGGGAAAATATGGCATGTTTACAGAGAGAATCTTCAAGAAGTGTTAATTTAATATGCTAAAGTGTTCCCTTCAGCATTTTACCTTTCTTGTTGTTTTCACAAAACAGCCAAGACTAAATAATGAGCCCAGGGCTGTGCCCTTTGGTAGTGTGATAGCTCATTACCCACTAGCGGCCTCCATCTGCCCTCATGGCTGCATAGGGAGCCATTACGATTATGATGGAAATCTCAGAAGCCATTACCAAGATGCAACAGAGGGCCTACTGCAGACAGCCTAATGGACTAATTTGTAATTGGGAGAGGGAAATGAGTTAGCGAGCTGGGGCCGGTTTTGATGAGAGTGGAAGTGCGCATGCTAAATGTGATAAATGAATTGGAATGTGTGTTTGCGCAGTGGGCTCTACAAGGCTTTCCATCTCTCCTGGGGATTGGAGGCGTGCTGACAAGCCGCGAGGAGCGAAGAGGAAAAGGCTCAGGGGAGGCAAGCCAGATTCAAGGAGAGTAGCTAAGGATAAATCGGTGAGGAAAACTAATGGCAGTAAAATCCAAGGAAATGACTGCATCTGCCATGAAAGTAGTAATTAGGAAGCATTTGGTGTGCATGTCTTTAACCGTTAAAATAGGGCCGTGGAGGAGCCTTGGTGCTCGTTGCGGGGAACGGAAGGCCGGGGCGGTGATGTTCCGAGAGCGAAGCCCCGCGTACAGGGACCGTGCCCTGGGCCCTCGTGGTCTGCACGCACTCTGCTTGCTTGACACAGAGCTCGCACCCCAAGCACCCAAAAGCCCCCTCTCCCCAGGGCTGCTGCGGGTCCAGCAAGGGGAAAGCCCTGCAGGCCTGGAGGCGGCCGTTGTGCGAGGGAAGGGGCCCAGGCTTCGAGTGCCAGACCGCCAGTGCACGGGGCCAGAAGGCTTCTTGTCCTAAAGGGCCGGGGAGTCCCTTCACGAGCGCCACGCCCTGCTCTCCATCTCCAAGCCGAGGAGCGCTGCGTGCAAGCTTAGCTCCTGGCGCGTGTGGGTCTGATTTCTGTAAACTGGCATTTCCTCTGTCAGCTGGCTCCCGTAGTGCCAGCGGCCCAGTCGAGAGAGCGTGGCCGGGTGTTCCTTCTCACACGCTGTGGCCTGTGGCCTGGTAGCTCCCCCCCGCCCCGCACCCTCCCCCCGACCCCCATCAGTTGGAGACTGTTTCTGGTGTTTTCTCTGCTGGTGTTCCTCCGTTCTGTTCCCCTGATCTCCGAGCCCTTGGTGTCCTTTCCCTAGGTCACACCTTTGCGTCCCAAAAGCTGCAGCTCCAGGCCTCGGTGCGTCCCTTTCCCTCAGCAACCTGCTGTCCTCAGTGCTTTCCCTGGATCTCCCTTCTCCTCTTGGGGCAGCCTGATTTTGACCTCAGGGTCCTCCTCGCTCTGGATTCTTCCTGCTCCCAGACGTTGTCATCGGTTTGCCAAGAGGACCTTTCTGCCTCTCTAAAGAGCCTGAGGGGAGACATAGAGTCCTGCAGGGACCAAGGAAGCGCTGGAACTAGTTAACTGGGCCCCTGCCCAGGGCTGCTTCCCAAGGCGGGAGACCTAACTAGCTGACTCCTACCCTCAGTCCCACCTCTGTCCCAGGGGTTCCCTTTTGCCATAACGTGCCCAGGTACGTAGAAAGAGTTCCCATTTTCCTCACCAACCACCAGAAGTTAAGATTTCTAATTAACTCCCTGGTGGGATGAGGACAGTCCTGTTCAGCCAAGTTCCACTGACAGCTGATTTGATTGATTACATGATTGATCTATCCCACCTTCTTTGAAGATTAATTGGAAGAAATCGACGGAAAACACAGATACATTGCGATCCACAACAACTCAATCTGGGAGAAACCAGTTAAGCAACATGAAGCTAAGAAACGCTACCAAATATCCCAAGTTAAAGAAAGTTATTGAGAACACACAGATGCAGGTCTGATCTTCCTAGCAGTCATGGGAAAGGGGCAACTGGATGAATGCCTTTGATTACTAGTGGCAGCACATTATTTCATCGGGAGAAACTGACTTCTTCCCGTCCAGCATCCACTGTTGAGTAGACCGTCGTTTATGCCGTCAGTGCCACTTAAACCCAGAACCCCATTAGACAGTCCCATCGGTGTTAGATACAAGATTGAGATTCTCCGTACAGAGAACTGTTGCTTAGATATCCCTTCATTAAAGGCCGCCAGTTTGTCAGACCCAGACTAAGCCCTAGAGACTATAGAATTCAGGTTCCTGCTGTGCCCAACCTCCCATTCGAGGGGGCAGATCTGTACTTGGGTAACTAGTTCAGTTGCAGAGACAGTAACCAAGGGTTTAGAAATCACATAAGAAGTCATCAACCCCTTTGACACATTCTCATTGAGTACATGATGTGGGGCAGGCCCTGAACTCCTCGTTGGAGACGCAGCATTAAATAAGTGGGCGTGGCCTCATAAAGCTTACGTCTAATTCCAACCCCAGGGAAAGGAGGATTCTGGGTAGTGGTGGTGGTAGGGGAGTATTTGAGCTGATTTTGAAGCCGGGAGTTCATTAGAAACCAATAGCCATGAGATGCCAAGGAAGACCACAAATTTTTGGAAACTAAACATATTTCTAAATACAGGTCAAAGAGGGAGTCACAAGGAAAATTAGAAAATATTTTGAACTAAATGATAATAAAAATACTGCATCTTAAAATCCGTGCATCACTTCTAAAGTAGTACCCAGAGAGGAATTAATAGTTGTAAATGCTTATATCACATAGTAGAAAGGCCTAAAATCAATGATCTAGATTCATCATGAGAAGCTAGAGGAAGAAGACACACATCAAAGCATCCAAAATAAAAAGAAGGAAGGAAATTAAAAAGAAAATAGCAGAAATTATTGAAATAGAAAATAGGCAAGAGAGAAAAATTAAGACAAAAATTGGTTCTTTGAAGGGGCACCTGGCTGGCTCAGTCAGTAGAGAACGTGACTCTTGAGCTCAAGGGTGTGAGTTCGAACCCCATGTTGGGTATAGAGATTACTTTAAAATAAAATCTTTCTAAAAAATTCCTTCTTTGAAAAGATCAACAAAATTGAGGAACCCTCAGCTACCATGAACATGGAGGGGGTGGGAGGGGAAGCGCACAAATACCAATAGATCAAGAATGAAAAAAGATGTTATCAGTACAGATCTTACAGACCTTAAAAGGATAGTCAGGACAGGAGTTCAACAAGCAAAGGGGAAGAACATGAACTTTAGACCAATAGAATTCCTAGCTACACGTGGGTTTGGGGGGTGTCGGGAGAGGCACTCAAGAATAGTAAACAAAAAGGGCCTAATAGATTACTTGCGGCCAGCTACTAACCAGAATTGGTTATACTGTCTACAGTGACGCAGGGCCCAAGTTCACTGCCCAGCGTACCATGCTTTATACCAGCACAGTCCCCAGTGCATGACCTGTAGATGCCAAAACTAAGGGCAGGTCACCACAGGAGCCATAATGCCCTACTTTCAGGGCACCTGCATTTCCTGGACCTCGGCCAGTAAAGTAACAATAACCGGTCTGTACCTGCAGCACCCAGAATATGACCGTTACTTCTCCCGTCCCAGCCTTCGGGCTCATGCTCAGTGCAGCTGATTTCAGCACTGATTTCAGAACTGATCATGAGACCGTCCTTGCCGTATGTCATATACTTCTGAAGACAGAGCTGTTTTTCCAGATGAGCCTGAATGTTGACCCCAGAAGATGCTATTCAGAGCCTGGCTGCTCACTGCAGATTCCGAGTCAAGGAGCCCACCGTGGCCTGTTCTTAGGGCAAACTCTCAGAGACTAAGGGTGGTGATATGGACGGGCCTTCGTCCACTAGCCACAGCCCTGGCACCTGTCAGCCCTGAGAATGTAGACAGGGTCCAACATCTGACTGTCCCCCCACTGCTCAGCCTTTTACTGAGCGGGAGGTCCTGGCTGGTTTTGTTGCTCTCGGTGGACGGTGCTTCCTTGCTGTCTCTTCCTCCTCTGTCCCTGTACTCATCTGGGAATCAGTATTTCACAGTCACCAAGTGCATGGAGCCAGACTCCGTGATCCTGGGCACGTTAACCCTTTCTCCGCACCCCTCAGCTTGCCACCTATCAAATGAGCAACCCGAGCGTGCCTGTCCCATAGGGTTGTGTTGAGAGTTCAAATATACTTAAAAAGTGCTTGAAAGGGGATCAGAATGAGTCCTGACACCCAGTGAGCGCTGGAAGTACTTCCAAACCACAGGCTTGGTCGGGAGACCCTTTTGGCCTCCTGCAACCCTCGTATTCCTCAGGCTGATTCCCCTGCCGCTCCCTGTGTAGACACAGGCACCCTGGGTCAAACGGCAGCAGTCAGGTCAGGAGTCCCTGCCCGGCTAAGGCTGTTGGGTGCTGGCCCTCAGTTGACACACGGGGTCCTCCAAGCTTCTGAGACCTTCTACTTAAAGA
The DNA here is from genome assembly GCF_024362965.1 of Panthera pardus. NCBI lineage: Eukaryota > Metazoa > Chordata > Mammalia > Carnivora > Felidae > Panthera > Panthera pardus. The sequence goes on along the minus strand of NW_026526969.1, from coordinate 2,873,940 downwards.
ATTGGAAGCTTTCATCTTCCCTAAAATGGTCTTTGAGCTGATCCCGCCACCTTGCTCAGCCGGGACCGGTTGCTCACGTTATGACATCAGTGCCGGCAAGAGAGGGCAGAAAAAGTGAGCCAAGGATGGGGCAGAGGAGGGCAGAACAGGGGCCCTCATGTGGGGAATTTAATTTAGTCAGGTGAGAGTAACAGCAGGCACTTGTGTTTTACATCACTTTTTCAGAACATCCTTACAGGTGCTTTGTGCTTTCAGCCGGACTCCCCACTGGGGGCCACTTGAGGAAAGTCACTGTGAACTACTCTCTGAGCAAACCTTAGGACTCCCTCTCAGCAGGAGGACAGGCCTTGGCTTGTAGCAAGACCAACGCAGAGCACTCTGGAACCCACTTAACATGGCATGTGAAACTCTGCGAGGGAAGAGGAATGTCCTGGAAGTTTAGCCCTCTGTGGGGCGTTTCTGAGACATGTTGTTCTCTCATGCCGGATTTAATGAATAAATTATAATAACTTTTGCATTTTTATCCATGTTGTGCGTGTTTATCTGCCCTCCCCACGTAATTTTCCCTCTCCCAGTTTTACACGCTATATTTCTTTCCGTGCTACTGAATATATATTTTCTCAAAGCTCGTTCTTCCTGATTGCTCATAAAGATGCACAGCTCCTTGTTCTCCGTGTGTAAGTACATCTACTCAGAGCCAGGAACCGTGTATGGAAGACGGCACGCTGCTACTACCAAGGGGAGGTTACCCTTTTAGGAGCTGAGAAAAGGTGAAAATGGCACATGACCGTTGGTGGTACACGAAGGAGTAGATGTGATGCCTTCCTGCACATCTGTCCCTAGCGCAAGAATAGAGGCTTGCATAGCGCAGCACTTAAACGCGTTTACGGAACACGTGTATCAGCGAGTGGATGGGGGGCCACTGGCTGGATGGCCAGGTAGATGGGTGGATAGCTGATGCTGAAGCATCGTAGTCGAATCTCTTTTGGCTCGTTGTGTGAGAGAGCCGTCTTCTCAATTCACTCCTCTGGATTCCATTCCAGTGTTTTCCCTCAGGTTTATTCTGCTCAGTTCCCAGGATTTCTTTATGTTCTTAGTGGGAAAAGGTTACTTCTATAATTTGGTAAGGAGCGTACCTCCTTTTTCCCCCACAGTGCCCAGTCAGCGTAAATATGATCGAGAGATCAGAGGTCTCATCCACCATCTCCAGTCTTCTCCTATTTCTACTCGTTTATTAAATAACCTTCCTTGGAAGCTCTGCTAATTCTTTTGAAAGAGGATACTTATTTCCTGTTGTATTGTAATTTACTAAGCACGGGCGTGCCTGGGTGACTCCGTCCGTGAAGTGTCCAACTCTTGATCTCGGCTCAGGTCATGATCTCACGGTTTTTGAGATCGAGCCCTGTGTCAGACTCTGTGCTGACAGCGTGGAGCCTGCTTGGGATTCTCTCTTTCTCCCTGTCTCTGCCCCTCTCCCACTCACGCTCTCTCAAAATAAATATACTTTCCAAATAATAATACTATACTAGGCACTGTTATTACTAGGGTGTTTTTAGGGGCAGGGAACAATATTTAGAACTGAGATGCAGTTGTAGGCAATTAAAATAAAATCCACTGACGGGGGGGGGGGGTGGGTGGGAAGGTAAGGTGATAAGGCAGGAGGAGAAATAATTTCTGCCAAGAACATCAACCGTGAAAATAGTAAGGATTTACGTGCAGCAAGTTCTGAGGTTAAAATTTGAAATAAACAAGTCAAAAGGATGGTATGATTTGAAATCAGCTTGGTCTTTGAACGAGGCATTCAAGACTCAGAATAAAATGAGCCACTTCACTGCAGAACCGATCTTTGCAACCAGCCTCTCATTTCTACCAGGAGCACTTTGAGAATCAAAGGAAGTCCTTGCTAAGGAGCTTGGCCTCTTAAACCATGAGTGGTTTTCAAGAAACAAATACCAAATTGGGAAATCTTGTTAATCTTCCCTTTCAGAGTCTAGGTTTGGATTTTTTTCCTAAAATTACTTTTATTTTATAAACAATCCCACTCTTCACAGAGCTTTCTATCTTTTTATCGTCCTTGAAAAGCACCGGGGCCCTCAGGTCGACTCCGCCAAAACAGCTCCCTAAAGAGCTTCTTGTTTGGGACCCACGGTGAGGAGAACCCTAGAACCTAGCGCTGTAGAGATGAGAGCGATAATCAGAGTGAGGAGGATAGTCATGACGCCCTGACTACCCTCTTCCCTCATTTCATCTTTCTACCTCTCTTCACAAGTCTCCCCACGTCCCCGCTGCCCACCCTTGACCCCGTCAGCCCCCACCAGCTGCCATTTTCCCTCTCCCTGTAGCCTCCAACTCAAGTCCACTTACGAGGACAAGCTGGAGGGCTTTGTAGGCTCTGCCATGATTTATGGCTTAGCAGGAACTTTGCTAAACTTCCCAATTTGGTTTTTTTAGTTTTGAAAATCAAACAAAGTTCAAAAAGTACACATCGCAGGTTGACATCCTAGCCGAAAGCAGAGGAAAAATGTCTCATGTTAAATTTTTTGGCGCATAACAGAATTTATGAGCATTTGCAATGTTTTCATTTTTTCCCCCAGTCACTGTTATTCCTCACCCCCCAGAGTTAGGTGTGGAGAGATTATGTTGGCTGGTTTCCATGGTGACACTGAAGAAAAGTAATTTTTTAAAGTAGGTTTCTACTGTGTTATTTCACATGCATGAAATATCAACGTCTATGCTGTGTGGCTGTTACCCCGAAACGTAAAGACATATAAATGCTTGGAGTATTTTATATAAATAGACAAGTGGGGGTGATATTTTCCTTGGTCTCATGCCGACCCTAGTACAAAAGTCTCTCAGTTACCCGGGGCACCTGGGAGGGAGCAAAGGAACAGTTCTGCTTAGTGTTAAGCAACCTTCTCTCCTATGAATAACCATTAAAAAAACACACACACATGCACAGCTCAAATTTAAAGTCCTCCCTGTCCAACTAAGCTAGGGACCAGATGAAAAGTTCCCTTTGGGGCTCAGTGTTCCAATAACCAGAATTTTAAAACCTTAATCTGTGTTTTCAGTCTGACTCACTTGGTCAACCACTTCAATTACCCCCTTCCCTGTCATCTAGAACCTTCCTGCCCAAGAGACATTGCGTTGCCTCCAGCCCCTCATAGAGGTGATGTTGGGGGAAGCCTCCACCTTTAGCAGCAGAAGTGTGGAAAGGCTCTTGCCTCTTGTCCTTGCCACCTCGATGCACATGCACACACAACTTCCTTGACGCGTTTTGGACAGGATGCTTTCAGCCATCTATGGCAAGTCACATCCTTGCGGTGGAAGAGAACGGATGAATCAGTGCATCGTTTCCCTTACGTGCAGCCGTGGCTAGATACACTTGTTACGCTTTGCGACTGAGAACCCTTGGTTTTTGGAAAAGTCAAAATGGAGAGCACTGCCTTATCTTTGGAGAATAGTATTAGCTTGCATGTGGAGAATGCATTTAACTTTTCCAAGTTCTTTCCTACACGTTATGTTGTTTGAACTTTCTCAGAATCCTGGGAAGATAGTTTTTCTTGGTACTGTCCTTGTTTGAAAACAGCGAGAACAGAAGTTTGGATTGCTCGCCACACTAGGGACAGAGCTGAGTCAAGAAATCAGGACCCAGGGGTGCCTGCGTGGCTCAGTGGGTTAAGCATCTGACTCTTGATCTCAGCTCAGGGTCTTGATTTCAGGGTCGTGAGTTCAAGCCCCAACTGTGGCCAGTTGGGCTCTGCGCTGGGTGTGAAGTCTACTTTAAAAAAAAAAAAAAAAAGAATTCAGGACCCATGCATGATTTCCCCCCAAATCTTGTTACTCATCCTCCCCCTGGCATCCATCTGGCACACAGCCAGTGTTCTTAGTTACGAGGCGAGAAAGTACAAGATCGGCAGCTTTCTAGAACTCGGTCTCAGACACGTACAGACCATCAGGAGGAAGTCGCTCTTCACTGAGCACCTGCTATACATGGGCTGCTGTTCTAGACAGCAGTGGCCCAAACGGTCAAGAATCCCTACGTTCCAGTGGGGGGGAGGAGCAGATGATGAATAAATGAGTAACACTCATGATGTGTCGGGTGGTGATGGGTGCTAAGGAGAAAAAAAGAAGCAGGAGAGAAGGTGTGCTGGGGGTGAGAGGAAGAAGTCATGTGATCTTTTTTTTTTTTAATTTTTTTTTTAACATTTATTTATTTTTGAGACAGAGAGAGACAGAGCATGAACGGGGGAGGGGCAGAGAGAGAGGGAGACACAGAATCGGAAGCAGGCTCCAGGCTCCAAGCCGTCAGCCCAGAGCCCAACGCGGGGCTCGAACTCGCGGACCGCGAGATCGTGACCTGAGCCGAAGTCGGACGCTCAACCGACTGAGCCACCCAGGCGCCCCAGAAGTCATGTGATCTTAAGTGGGATGAACAGAGGTCTTCTTGAGCCAAGACTCGAAGGCGCTAAAGGAGCAAGCTTTGAGGATCTCTGGGGGAGAAGTCCTGGCAAAGAGAAAGAGCAAGGAATATGGAAAGCACTGTGTATTTATTGCTTTCCTAAAATCTGCCAACGGCATGTACTTGGTACATGTGTGTGTATTCATGAGAGTGTGTGTGTGTGTGTGTGTGTGTGTGTGTGTGTGTGTGTGTGTGTTTGAAAACTTTTCTTGAATTCTGAGTTTGGTACATGGCTTTAATTTTTGCCTTAATGACTTCCTGCACTTTGGGAGCTCTTTAATAGATGCATTCTGAAAGTTGTAATCATCGGTCCTGGGTTAGTATCACATTACCTACGTGGAAAAGGCAGAATTGCTTTGGCACTGATTGGATCTTGGGATAGTGACTATATTTTCCTGGTTTTTAATGCAAATCAGTGAAAACATGTCAGGGCCCTGGTCTCCAGTGTTTCTCTTAAATAGGGGAGAATCGTGTTCTCATATGCAGGGGGTACAGGAAGGGACTTGGGGTGGGGGGGTGTGCAGAAGGGATCTTATATTTTAAATGCCAGTCAGCTGCAATCACTCTGTTCAAACTCATTTGGAGAACAGTTGAATTTTTAAAGTGCCTTTTGATTCTCTCTTTCATTTATTTTAACTGATCTGCTGGGATTAGGAGCTTGGTAGGGGAACACCAGAACGCTTGCCAAAATGTGTGAATAATTAGAGCTCCGATGATGTGTGCCAGATAGAAGGGGAGTATTCACACTTCTGATTAGACTCAGCTAAATGCAGTTGTAAATCACCGCTGCCACAGTAACAGAACCCCATCAGGAGTTAGCAGGGGCGGAGGCAGGGCAGAGGAGAGATGAGGGGCTGCCCCAAGGGATGAGGCGTGGAAGACGAGGACAAGCAGTTTGGTTGCAGTTACCGGCAGCCAGACTGACGATAATTTTGGCATCTCTCTTTCCATTCAATTTCATCATCTTGAGTCTTGCTGGCTGCCATCTCGACAGATGTGAATAAGCTGAGTGCCTGCTCTCTGGACACTTACAGTCCAGGGAGGCAAATGAGCCACGGTTGTGCAGTGAGTGTGAGGAGTGTGCCAGTAGGACAGACACCGTACACAAAGAGCGGGGGTGGGGTGGGGGGGTCAGCTCTGCAGAAGGGAAGGGAGGAGGGAGAGCTGGAAAGGCAGTGGCTTCCTTCAAAGAGGGAAGGGGACACTTCGGAGAGCAGGATGCACTTCAAGCAAAGGGACCAGAATGTGCGAAGGCACGGATGGAATAGGGTCCCTTAGTCTACGAGTGCGGGACCCCACAGGAGGGGAGGATGTGCCAAAGTCATGGCGGATTGGCTTCGATTAGGAAGGGTCTTGCATGGCCATATAGGAAGCTAGTTTTCAAATTCCATATGACTCCAGAGATCCTGATTCACCCCTGATGGAGGGTCGCTCTCCCACCTCGGCGAGAGAACCCATCTTAGTCGGAGCCATTGGTGGGAACGTGTTCGTCATCTTTACGTATATTAGGGCAGAAGAAATAAACGTTGAGAATCAGCGCTCTCACCAGTGGGGAGCCCATGGAGGTTAACGAGGTGAAAAGGGAAATATAACAGGGTTAATTTAAGAAGACCTGGAAGAAGCTATGGTACAGAATTATCCACTTGAAAGGGGTAAGCCTGCAGACTCCTGTATTGGATGTAGGTGGGAGGCCAGGGGCAAGGTGTGACCATAGACAACGGCCCAAGGAATCCACTCCAAGAGAGACTTCAGAGTGGGATCAGTCAGGCAGTGTGCTGGGGTCCTTGGTGAGCTGAAAGAGCCCTTTCTGAACGGTCTTGTGTTGATCCTAACTGTACCGATCTCTCCTGATTAGTTGTGAAGTGTCATCGCCAAAGACAGTATCCTGCAGGAAATATCCAGCGAGCATGTGCGTGTTCAAGTATTGCCCGGGATCTGGCTTCCTGGCGGCTCCCCAGTGGCAGGGACACCTCCCCTTCTCCAGCACCCCTCCCTTCTCCCCCTCCCCACTGTTGCCAAAGGCAGCAGTGGCCTTGAAGGGAAAAACTCACCTCTTTCTTAAGTACAGACAGCCTCTGGATGCCTCCTCCGGCCCCTCCCTCTGTGGCGTTCTTCGGAGAACCACCCACTTTCTCTGCCTTGATGAGGCAACAAGTTGCTCTGAAGGAACCAGCAGCTTGAGGCGGGAGTCAAAAGCCCAGGAGAGGGAATGCAGGGGAAGTGCGGCAGAATGGCATGAAACCCAAAGCAAATGGTAAAAATAAGCAACACATGGAGAATTGGGGCGGTGGAGAGGCATAAAAATCACAACCACACCTGACATCTCTGGAAATGGCGAGAGACGGAGGAAGTAACACATGTGGCTCTCTTCAAGTCCGAAAGATTCATCCTCACCGTTCAGTGGTGGTACCAAGGAGACTCTCTTGGAAGACTTCAACCCCTTGCAAGTTGTTGTCACATGTCTCTTATTTCTTCCGCTTTGGCCAGTAAGTTCAAATGCTCAAGAGCAAATGCACGACCTTCCGAATTTTCTCTGGGCACCAAGTGATACGCTCTATAAACTGATGCTTTCCAAAGTGTGCGTGAAAGGCAACAGTTTTGGGGGATGCGAGGAGAAAAATATAGAACCACTGTTTCTACTTATTTTTATCTCACTCGTCTGGATTTATTTTGTGTGTGTATGTTTCAGAAATACGCTAGTGTAGTGCTGTGCGAGCCCAGGGTCTAAATAAATAGAAATGCGTTAGGAGAGTGAAATTTGTTTTTCTGTTTGTTTCTACTTCGGGGGCACATGATCCAAACGTAAAGACCACCAGGGTGGTTCCTGGGGCTACTAATCGAAGGTGGGGGCAGGAAGTTGCTTTAAATCGTGAGATTCCTTACGGAAATGGGAGATTTAACTGGAAGGGCTGTTTCTTGCTGGCCTACGGGACGGCCTGCCAGCCAGCTCCGCTTCTTCCCTCAGAGAGCCCTTCTAAATCTGTGGTCAGAACCCGGAGACCAGGAAACCCCGCAGATGAAGGGTCCCTTTGGACAAGAGACGGCCACGTTTACGTAGCCTCTGATCGAATGGCAGAGCCGTACCCACAGGTGGTAAAAGCAGTTGCCGTCACCCTCGGGGACCCTCACCGTCACAGGCCTGGCTCCTCCACTGCCCCTTCCCCCGTGTTGTGGTTGTCGTGGTTGGTTGGGGGTGTGGTGGGGCCTGTTTGGCTTTGGTCCCAGCACTGTCAGGAGGTTGTGAGCCTCCCCCTCCACAGCACCTAAAATGACACGTAATCTTTGCCGTCAAAACGTAGAGCGGGTTTGCAGCCAGCCCAGCTTTTTTATTTCCTTTTTCCAGACTTGAACTCCAACCTAGCTCAACCTCAGAAATCCCATTAACGTCAGAGAAGCAGGTGGCATCGGGGTGCCCTTCACTTCTGTTGTCAGCTGTGCGTCCACAGCTCAGGAACTCGCCCTCCTGCCCCAACAGCCTCGTCTGCTGGTAGTGTTCTCCTCCGTCCATCCTCATTCACGAGACCTTGATCAGTAGTCGGCCTGTTCCTAAATGATGCATCTCTTCTAGAAGCCTATCCTGATAAGAAACGAAAGAGCGTCCATGACTTCCCTCACTCCAGTACACAGACAGCTGTGTCATGGGGTCTGACAAAGCCAGTCCCCAAAGACCTCTGGTTGCAAAAACTTCTCATCAGTATGCTTATGAGCTGCCTCAGGCTCACCTTTTCCCCTTCTGCTCTCCAACCGTGTTTCTCGCCCAGCTCCATGTTAATGGCGATCTTTCTAGATGTTGGACAAAGACAGTGGCTCTTGTGTAGGGACACACCATCAACAGCCAGTGGAAGACGTTGTACGTTACGGTGGTCAGTTGCTCTACTTTCGTCCTGTTGAGACAGGAGGTGAACCGCATCTGTTTGAGATGAACGGAGTGAAATCGCTGTTGGTGAGTAGAGACGTGAGGGAAATGAACCATGATGGAATCGAGAATCTCCTTCGGAACCATGATGGACTTGTGCCCACGGCTCCCAGTGGTGCTTATAGAGCTTAGGATCTCAAGAATGTTTGTGTCCCCCGCAGAAAAGTAGTGACGGAAGATAGCTCCATCGGGGGGTCGCGGCTCCCACAGTGCCTGGTTTCCAGGAGCCCTCACCTCAGTGTCGTGTGTGGCAGGAAGGGCCAGTCCCACTCACCAACTTCTTACTGGTTGTGAGCTTGGGGAGGTTCCCATTCAGGCAAAGCGCTGATGCTAAATATCTGAGGTGTTACATGGTCTTGTTCTGAAGTGGATGTTTTGTGAGTGAGGAGCTGGGGAAACAGGCAAGGAAGATGTGATCTTTCCTCAAGATTCTCTGTATCCTCCATCATTTGTCAGCAGGGTGGTTACTGATATTTAGGGTGGGCCATTTCCACACTTGCTAAGACACTTAACGACATTGCTCTGCCAATTAAATACCAGTAGTCCTCCCATCACTGTGACACCTGAAACGTGTTCCCATACATTTCAAACGCTCCCTAAGAAGAGGGGAGCGGAGAGCGAGAACCAGGGGAGAGAAGGTGGTATCACCTGTAGGTGTTCGTAGCCTGGGTGCAGCTCATTATTTCGCTCAGACTCTGGACTAAGCGGTTCAAATATTTTGGAAAGGGAAGGTGGTCCCCAAAGGAGGCACTGACCATGGTCCAATACATCGTCACATGTTAACCCAACTATGCTGGCCACTTACTAGATCTGTTTGTGTCACCAGATAGTAACCGCGTAGTTAGACTCATACATTGTCAGTCCAGAATGAGAGTTTTGAAGTCAATAAACTCTAGGGCATGTCTGTGCGTTTGCTATGATCCGATGGTCTGTACGTGAGAATCAGTCTGATGATTGGCCCAAATGCAGAGAAAAGGTTTACCACCAAAGAAAAATCACTTTTTTAAGAACACACTTCTTTTTGTTTTGTTTTTTATTTTATATCAACCATCTCCCCTCTGCTAAATTAGAACTGAGATTTCCTGCTAGTTGAGCCAGCAGCAATGAATTTGAATTTTTAAATCTGAGATTTTCATTAATTTGATAATACGTCATGAATTTTAAGCTCAGTTATAAAAATCTTTATACTGCTTTTCTCTGTACGTAGACATTTCTCATCTGCCACTTTGCAGGTTGCTGCACATGAGCCTACACCCATAGATTTGTCGTAAATTAAATATTAAAGTTTTATAGACTATTTTTATTTTCTTCTGTTTGCATTCTGTCTTCCGGCTTTAACAGCCACATGCACAGTCTTTAAAGGAAGCCAATTTTAGAGAAGTTTAATGAAGAGGGCTTACCAAATGGGATAAGGGGAGCCCCACTGACCCCACATCACACCTTTGCCACACCATCGGAGACCTCTGCTGAAGCTATTCTGGAAAATATCTGCTCTCGCCAGAAGCTGTCCTGCGTTGTCAGGGAAAAGGTATTAGGTGCAGGTGTCAAAGCTGACTAATGAGGCATGACGAGTCGACAGCAAAATAACAGATTATAAGCGCAGAGGCCTTGTGGCCGAAGTGTGAACAGCAGTGTAGATGTGTGACTGACACAGGAACGAGGGAGACGGCACGGGGGAGCAGGATCTATCACACCCGTGTAAAGAACGGACAATTTCAGTTATGTGGCTGGTTCCTTCTCCTAAGATGCAGTGGGTTTAGGAAATAAATCTAAATTGTTTTTCTCTTTGTTTTTAAGTTTACGTATTTATTTTGAGAGAGAGCGCGCGCGTGCACACGCCAGGGAGGGGCAGAGAGAGAGGGAGAGAGAGAATCTCAAGGAGGCTCCATGCTGTCAACGTAGAGCCTGACGTGGGACCCAATCCCACACACTGTGAGATCATGACCTGAACCAAAATCAAGAGCCAGATGCTTAACTGGTGGAGCCACCCAGGTGCCCCTGTTCGTCTCTGTAAATTGTGAGGTTCCTGCGGCTGTTCGGGCTTGGCAGCAAAATGTCCAAAATCTTCTAAGACAAGCCAGAGTCGTCCTTTTCAGTTTTTAGATTTACACGATAGGTTTTATTGTGACACTGTCGGGAGGGATGAGCTGTGTTTTGCTCTTTAACTCTGTCATCAGAACATCATGGTGGTAGTGGTGTCCATGGGTATTCGTGCAGGACAAGGACTGTAGTGTCCTACTAATGCCGGCCCCAAAGAACTCTGATTGGTCCACCGTGCCTCCATGAAGCCTGTATTCTAACCGGAAGACAGACAGAAAGAAAGAGAGAGAGAGAAAGAAAGAAAGAAAGAAAGAAAGAGGCAGAAAGAAAGAAAGAAAGAAAAAGAGGGAGGGAGGGAGAAAGAGAGGAAAGAAAGAAAGAAAGAAAGAAAGAAAGAAAGAAAGAAGAGAAAGAAAGAAAGAAAGAGGGAGGGAGAAAGAGAGAGAGAGAGAAAGAAAGAAAGAAAGAGGGAGGGAGAAAGAGAGAGAGAAAGAGGAGGGAGAGAGAGAGAGAAAGAAACAAAGAAAGAGGAGGGAGAGAGAAAGAAAGAAAGAAAGAGAAAGAAAGAAAGAAAGAGAAAGAAAGAAAGAGGGAGGGAGAAAGAGAGAGAGAGAGAGAAAGAAAGAAAGAAAGAAAAGAAAGAAAGAGAAGAAAGCCAAGAAAGTACAGTTCTGTTGTAGCTGCGGCAAAGACTGCACCCCAATAAATCAACTCACTCTAGCAGTTGGGAGAGGAGGGCCTGAGGCTCCAACCCCAGTGCGTCTTGCTTCACCAGACGGGCCATTTTTCTTTACTGACTCTCCTGTGCCCGGCTGGGGACCGTCACCCTCTCAGTGCTCACTAAATGATCATCACTATATTTTTACTTGTTCACGAACCTCAGGCGAGGCTACCAAAGAGAAGAATGTTCAGGACTGCCGCTTGGATGAGACGCAGAAGTCTTGGGGAGAAGGAAGAGGGAGGCGGAAGCAGAATGAAACCAGGTGGGGGACGGCTCCCTCTCAGGGTCCTTTTGACCAGTTTTCCCGGAGCAGAGACGACGAGGAAGCTGATGCGAGGAATGTTGATCTTCCTCAAAGCAGCTCCAAATGATAGACCCAGGACAGGTTTCTAAACAGCTGTTATTCAGATTAGAGGCAGGGACTTGATGTATTGCCCCCATTAGAAAGTGTCCTAATGGAAAAGGCCTGCGCTTTCTCCAGGTCTCATCTGAATTGAACAATTGGAGTATTTTAAATCGAGGGTCATAAGTGTCAACAAGATGGAGAGCTTTGCCTGTTGATTAAAGGAGGCCTATAAGTTACTTAGGAAGTTCTCGCTGGCACGCGGTGCACGTGGCCCCTCTGAGCCGGTGTTGTCACCGGGCTAAGTCCAGCTGTTGCCCCGAGGAGAGAGCAGGCGAGCGGGGACAGAAAATGCAGCTGGGGAATTTAAGCCACACACTCCAAGATCCTGCTGACCATAGGGCGCGGGGAGGGAGGGCCTGTCGGATGTCTCTGCCAGACTGTCCCCGTGTCGGGGACCACATGGTCCTGCCAGGATGGGTGGGGACCTCAGGGGCACGCTCCCATCTCATAACGTGTGTGTGTGCCCTTCTGTATCAGTAATGTCTTCAGCACTCATCAGGCCCTTCTTTCCAGTCTTGTCGTACAAGTACTGCTCCAGGACCAGGCGCTGTCCTTGAGACTGGTGACCCTCCTGGCACCCAGTTTGAGAAGCATTGGCCGATGAGCTCAGTCCCAGAGCCCTGGGACGGGGGGAGGCCCCCACAGCCCCAGGCGCAGTCCCTCGAGGGTCCCTTTTACCCCTTGGACTGAAGACGGGGGTGCAGTCATGGTCACAGGGGAAGGCTGCAGACTTGCCCAGCATGGGAGAACAGAAAGGGGGGCCGTGGGGGGCTGGTGAGGAGGGAGAGCGCAGAGCCTCAGCAGCAGTGGTGAGGGCGACGGCGTCTGGAGCGAGAGGCGACAGATGTCTCTAGGTAGATGCCCTTATGGCAACTCTTCTGGAGAGAGAGGAAAATCCCAGTAATATTAACAGGGCTACAACAAATGAAAATTGGAAAATAAACAGATGGAACATGCCTCATAGTTTAGCTTTTATCATCAATAATTCTGAATCTGCAAGTGAGTGTGGCTGACTGTAGTTCAAACCATCTGCCTTTCACTTTAAGATGCCGTGTGGAATCCTACTCTCCACCATGGGGTTGGGGGGGAGGAGGTGGAGGCCTGGAGGCCGGAGAGGGCCGGAGGGAGGGAGGGCCGGAGGGAGGGAGGGAGGAAGAGGGCAGGAGACTCATCATTCTCAGCTGTCCTGTCAAAACAAACATGTGATCGCGCCTCGTGGAAAGGTCAAGTGCAGACGGACACCATCCGTCTCCAGGGACTCCGGTCAGCCAGCTTCGCCACCGCTGCTCTTCCCGGGCTTGGGGGGACCCCTTCTGGCTGCCCTTCCGATTTCAAGTGTAAGCACCTTAGAGGCAGGCCCTGTTGTTCCTTCTCGCAGGCTGGGATGAGGGACCCTGTGTCTCCTCTCTAAGGGGCCAATTAACTCTGCTCAGTGTGCCGTGCATCCCGACCCGTGCTGGCCGTGCCCAGTGCTCCGCGATGTCCCTCAAGTGTTCCGGAGGCTCCGCTGGGGTCTCAGACGGCGCTGTGGGGTGTGAAAGGCCAGGAGAGGACAGGAAAGCATCTTGTCCCTCCCATCCCGTAAAGCTGGACCCTCCAAGCCTGGGGACTGCTGGTTCTGGGTGAGCACCGACCCAAACCAAACCTCCTCTTAATCACCCGCTTTGTTGAAGTAACTTGTTGTCCGGAACACAACCTCGTAACCACCTTAAAGAAATCCGTTTAAATGGCGAATCACCCACAAACTCAGTGTTGGCCTGCTCTGCTCACAGATTCTTTAGACTAACCTGAGAAACAGGGTAACTAAAGCTTTACCACTTTGTACACCGTGTCCTCGAGAATGCTGTATCTGCGGTGCGGATGTACGTGTGATTCTTTTGGGTTTGGTTTGTTTTTTTTCTTCAACGTGACAGCAGCTGGCTTTTTTTTATTGAGCTTTTCTGAACACGTAAGAAACCAGAAAACTGAAACATAAAAACCAACCCAAGATACCTGAGTGGGGGAGGGGGTTCTGAAAATTGCGGGCGTGTGCACACGTAGCTCGGATGAGCACGTGTGTGTGCACGTGTGTATGCACACATACCAAAGGATTCCAAAGACTTAATTTTTTAAGTGTTGACTACTGTTTGTTCATACCCCAGTGGTGTTACCAAGCGGTAGATTGTTAGTGACAATCACACTCTCTCCAGCACTTACAGCAGAAGGCTTGATTTAATCGAAGAGCTGTCATTTATTATTCTGTTGTGCAATTCCAGGGGGGTAGCTAACTGATCAAGCTCGGGCTCCCTGGAGCAGAGGGCTTTTTTTTTTTTTCTTTTTTTTTGTTATGTCTAAATCCTCAATACAAATTGCAGTATTTCTGGACTCCCAGCGGGACCCATTAGAGCCTGTGGGGCATTAACGATCATTAATAGTGCTGTCAGAGAGAGAGAGAGAGAGAGAGAGGGGGTTGGGAGGAAAGGAAAGAAACGGAGGGAGACGGGAGGGGGAGGGGACAGGGGTGCCAAAGAGTAGCCAGAGTTGTGTCGCTTTCTCAGAAAAGGAAAAGTAACACATCTGCTTTATTCGTTGTGCCCGCTGTTTGATGTTTGTTAGCTGGCATCTTTAATTACGGAGGTATCAGCCAGGTATTTGCTTCTGTGTATTGAAATCCTTCAATTGCCTGAAATCCTTCTTCCCCTTCCACATCTTTTCCCCCACCTCCTCGATATCTTCCTCTCCCCCAAAGTCACTTTTGAATCACCAGCTCCAAAAAATGAAACTGGAGGGGACTGAGAAGAGGGGGGTGTGTGTGGGAAGGGGCGTGATTTCCTTCCACACCGCGCATGTGCACACGCACACACGCTCCAGCCATAATTTACGATCTTGCCTGTGCTGTCCCATTAACTGTGATTCCTTTTTAAGCGTTTAACTGTGTAGTAATCAGATAGAAATGTTTTAATCACCTATTAACTAGCTTACTTACCAGTGCTGTGGAGAAAGGGTTAGGTATGATGAGGATAACATGCTGTGTTTGCATTTTAAGACCCTGACTTGCTTGGGGTCTTGTTCAAAACTGAAGCCTCTTTTCTCAAGAAGCTTCCTTTTTCGGTGCCCCATGTCCATATTGGGCTGCCTCCCCTTTGCCTTCCTTAGGGTTGTAGATTCCCCACCCCACCCCCACCCCCGCGATTCCGTTTTTCTTTCAAATCTCAGATTCTTGAAATCTCACCATCTCCGTCGAGTATAGTCAAACCCAAACCACAGAAAGGAATTGTTCGGAACTAATAATGAAAACGTGTGCACCACATCATTCATTCATTCATTCATTCATTCATTGCAGCATCGCTGGCCTATGAAGTACCAAACACTGCACTTGACACAGCGAATTGTGGTGGAGGGAACAAAAGCCAAAGCATCGCTCCTGCCTCCCGGAGCTGTGGTGCACAGGGCAGACTCGACTCAAGAATCCCACCGCATTCTGTGTAATCACAGCCACACCGCACGGGAGAGGGGTGGGGACCGTGAGAAATTATAAGGCATTCGGACCCAGGGAGTAAGGCCGGGGAAGATTTTTCCACGGGAGCTATAGCTGACTGGTATAAAGGAAAACCAGATTAGCGATTCCTTTGTTCCAGATGCTTTGCCATGGCAGGTGCTTTCCCATGATTTCATTTCGTTCATCGTTACAACCCCAGAGCATAGGGAGGGTTCTCCGATCCACAGATAAGGAAACTAAAGGGTAGAACGGCATGAGCTCCCTGTCTGATCCCTGGTGTAAGCCCTTGGCAGGCTCGTGGCTAACTAACCCCTGGTGCTAAGAGCTTGACCCCCAGAAGGTAACTGCTGCAACTTCTCTTCTCCACCTCTTGGCAGCTTCGAGCCCAGATAAGCGAAGCTGACTCACTGAGCCGTTTAGCCCTCCCTGAGGCCTCGAGATGGGGGGGGTGGGGCGGGGCGGGGTGCACTCACAGCCTCGGCAAAGGCCCAGCTTGCTGCTGGCTTCCTAAATTAGGCAAGACCGATTCAAAAGAAGTGACTAGGACCCTCAGTCCCCAGCCTCTAGTGTGGAAGAAATAACCACATTTCTTTGCTTTCTTAAGTCAGTTTCATTTCCTACTTACAACAACACCCCTAAAGAGAACTTGAACTTAAGTAATTCCTGGTGCTACCTTTATCCTCAGAGCTGTGTCCAGGTGCAGTGACCTACCTGTTGCCGAGCCATTTCGAAGTTTGGAAGGTTAGGCTGTATGGACCCCCTGCTCACTATCGGGACACCCCCCACCCCCCGCCTCTGTCCACATGAATACACTTTTGTTTGGTCTGGCCTTTTCCCCCTAGGGTCTTGCTTCTCCTGTGGGCTATCCCAAAACAGGGCCTGGGTCGCAAATATTTTGAAAACAGCCCTTTCTCTGCCACCCCATCGCGAGCAAATCCTTCTTCACATCTTTGCAAAGCCCTTCCCCATATCTTAGGCCCTGGAATTCTTTCCTCAAACTCGATCTTCCTCATTCAAATAGATTTTGATGGCCTTTAAACTCAGTGCCAGAATCATTAGCAACAGAAGAAGACTAGTTTGCCTTTCTTCTCGCACAGAGAAGGCTTTAGTAACCAAATATCCCTAAAAACTAGGGAAACATTTTCATTCCTTCACTCCAGGGACACAGCAATTCTCCACATGTGGTCCAGGCATTGAGAGGGGAGGGGTCCCTTTCAGGAGTTCTACAGTGCCAACACAATTTTCATTAGAGTAAGACACTTGTTTGGCTTTGCCAGCTACTCCCATTCCCTCAAAAACGCACAGTGGAGTTTTCCAGACGTGCGGTTGAGAAAGACTGAATGCACAGATAGCAGATAGGAGGATCCAGCTGTCTTCCACCAGACGAGACATTCGAGAGATTTGCAAAAATGTAGAACAGTGTTCCTCCTCTCTCTAAGTTTTTGGTTCGGGAAATTCTAGTTATTTTTCTTAAAAAGATTTTATTTGTTGGAGCACCCAGGTGGCTCAGTCGGTTGAGCGTCTCTTCGGCTCAGGTCATGATCTGAGAGTCATGATCACGAACTCAGGTTCGTGAGTTCAAGCCCCACGTCAGGCTCTGTGCTGACAGCTCAGAGACTGGAGCCTGCTTGGGATTCTGTGTCTCCCTCCCTCTCTGCCCCTCCCCTGCTCATGCTCTGTTTCTCTCTCAAAAATAGGTGAACATTAAAAAAAAATTTTTTAATATTTGTTAACAGGTAATTGATCTATTGTTATTTTTAAGTGAATTAATAAACACTTTATAATTTTCTCAGTTTTAATTTCTCATAAGATAACCATTGGTAGCGGTAATACACATAAATTATAGCATTTTGGAAGTCTTCCAAAAATTTTAAGAGTATAAAAAGGTCCTTCAGCCAAAACACTTGAGAACTGCTACAATAGAGGAAAGCAAGGGAAGAAAACCCAAATAGTCAAATTTCCTTATGAAATTGGCCTTGCCACATCCACAGTTTCCAATCTGGCTGTGTCTTCCTGTGAGAGAAAGAGTTATTTGAATATTTTGGCCTGCCTCCCCCCGCCCCAACTCCTTCAAATTTGGAGAGGCCATAAAAAATAGCCGCCTAAACCAGGTAATCACCCAGCCCAGTTTCCCCCGGGACAGCCCAAGTTACGTATGTCTTTTGTCTTGGCATAATCAAGAGCTCCCCCTTTGACTCTGCAGTGTCCCCGTTTGGTTGATCAGTCATAGGTTGGCCTACCTGAACCCCCTTTAACTTCATGAGCTTCTGAGTGACAGACTAAGATACCAATCTTCCTGTAATTCAACCCTTTGGCTGGATCGGCAGGGCCGTGGCAGGCAGCACGTGCTTGTCTGGGACCACCCCCTTCCATTCGTGAAGGTGGGTGTCCATGTTTATCACCGTCGGGCACGTGCCATCGAGGCAGCGGTGCCCTGGCAGGCCACATGCTCAGAACTCACAGCAGCTAGCAGTTCAGATGACCCACGTGTCCATTTGATATTGGCGACACGGAGGCGTTTGCAGGGCTTTTTCTGGACATCGCTAAGCCTGCTGGCTCTAAGATTTCAAATGCTCTTTTGAGCTACTTGATGCAGAGGTGAAGCCAGACCATTTGGAGGGAAGTGTGAAATTCTTTGGAGTTCTTCGACTCACTTGTGACTCTATAAAAATTATCCCAGGGTCAGAAGCAAGGGGGCAGGTGACGGCGATGCTCCAAGTGCCGAGCGGGGGGCTGCGGCAGCTCCCAGTAGGAGAACGCCCGTCGTTTTTCATAGTTGCTTTTCGCAGCTTACATGATTTGGGGTGTACTTTAGCCCTCCAGAAAGACTAGGATCCTTGTTAACGGGAAACTTCTCTCTCTCGGTTTCTGGGCCCAGGAGCGCGGAAATTGGAATTCTTTTTAATTGACCATATGGTTAGTTTTGTAGCTTTGTGAAGCCATAAATCCTTGGTGGAGGTGTAACCCAGCAGAAATGTCACCAGAGGAAATCATTTCGTTTGGCTTTTTCTCTTGTTTCCTTCCCGAACTCCTTTCTTTTTTTTTGTTTTTTGTTTTTTTTTTTTTTTTTTAACGCATGCAGCTTTTGCCGCATACACATGGGTGAGTGAAGTTGGGGGGGTGGGGGGCGGCAGGTCTTGGACAAGTGAGCGTGGCACGGATCGATCAGGCGAATCCGACAGTTCCAGCCACATTCTGAGCTCACAATTTGGCTTTTGCTGGTGCCAGCAATCACGAAAGAGGCCTACTCAGCTTTAAGCACTCAAGTGTTGATGGACAAAGTGCTAGTTTAACAGATCTGTGTAATGGGGAACAGGTGAATAAATACAGGATTAGTGAGCCCTTCACAGTAACAGCCTTATTATCACATGTTATGTGGGGTTTCTGCCTCCATTTGACAACTTGGGTTGTGTAAAAATTTTTAAGTAACACAACGCGGAGGAGACCCTTCATAACGAGGCACTGAAACAATTAATCACGATTTGTAAAATCTCTGGGCGCTAGTGGTCCATCTACCAAAGTGGCTATTTCTGATCAGATCCACGGCCCGCTAAATGAATAAATGGAGAGCACGGCCCCGGAAGCCATGGGCTCCATAAGAGGCACGGTTGTTTTCCATAACTGAAGACATCAAAAGCCTGTGTGCAATCAAAGAGCGTTCCATTATGCAAGTGAGGGTGTAGCCAGGGGACAATTTTGAGTCTGTCCGGCCTGGAAGGCATGTTATTTAGCCCTCTCCCCCCAACATGGTACCAACGGCCACAGCAGACCACACTGAGGAAGCCACTCCACTTTCCAATGCTTGCTGTAAGCCATCTCTTGCTTTGGGTTGGGGGGGGGGGGTGTGTGTTTTAGTCCTGACCTAGCCCCTTTATGAAAAGAAAACACTAGGGGCGCCTGGGTGGCTCAGTCAGTTGAGTGACTTCAGCTCAGGTCATGATTTCACGGTCTGTGAGTTCGAGCCCCGCGTCGGGCTCTGTGCTGACAGCTCGGAGCCTGGAGCCTGCTTCGGATTCTGTGTCTCCCTCTCTCTGTGCCCCTCCTCTGCCCATGCTCTCTCTGTCTCTGTCAAGAATAAATAAACATTAAAAAAATTTTTTTTTAAATAAAGAAAATGCTATTCCCATAGAGGTCACCTACTCTTCTTTTGAATGGCCCTATAATTTAGTGAGTTGAACACTGGATAGATTTATTTTACCACTTTTAAATTGTACCTGAATCATGTCCTCCATCCATATCCT
Organism: Panthera pardus; assembly: GCF_024362965.1. Taxonomy (NCBI): domain Eukaryota; kingdom Metazoa; phylum Chordata; class Mammalia; order Carnivora; family Felidae; genus Panthera; species Panthera pardus. The sequence goes on along the minus strand of NW_026526969.1, from coordinate 2,854,676 downwards.
TTTTGAAAGTTGCTGCCTTAGTTACATGTTCTGTTTTTGGATGTCTGTCTATTTTTGGTATAGCTCCCAATTCACTTTAACTGCTGTATATTATTTCATTATATGGATAAACCATACTTTATTCATCCCCCTGTTGGTGGGTATTTAGATTGTCTTCCATTTCCACTATCATGAAGAATTCCACCATAAACCAAGTTTCCTTTAGACCAAGGATCCGGTAGGTGCCTTTCACCTTGACGGCTTATTGTTAGTTGCTCTGTATAGTGGTTGAATCCGTTTCCACATCCTGAAGGCACGTGAGAGTCCCCTTCTGCTACATCTTGCCCAACACTTGCTATCAATAGACATTTTAATACTTGCCTATCCGATAAATATAAAATACGTTCTCACCGTTCTTATAATTCAGATTTTCCCAGTCACTAGTGAAATTGAGCATCTTTTTGCGTGTTTATAGCCCATTCACCATATTGATGTATTTTGCCTATTTTTTTTTATTAGGTTGCTACTCTTTGGTTATATTGACCTGCAGAGTTCCCTATATACTCTGGGTGCTAATGCTTTTCAGTTATGTGCTTTGTAACCATTCCCTGTTTCCTTCCTTCCTTCCTTTTGTAAAGTCGCAGAAGAGGTAACCAAATAGACACTGGGGGCTACAGAATAGAGTGGCTTGCAGACGATGTTCAGGCATTCAGAGTCTCTCCTGTAGGCAGTGGGAAGCCATTGAAGGTTATTAAAATTAATAACATGCTCCGATTGCTTTAGAAAGATAAGTGTAGCAGCGGAACAGAGGGTGGATTGAGGAGAGGAGAGAAGAAAGAGGCTTTTTTCGCCAGAATCCAGGGAGGAATAACACGGTCCTGAACCTAGACCATGGCAGTGACTCCTATGAGCACATCCAAGGATTTCCGGGGGTCGTGTGGGAATGGGAGGGAGGGCAGTGGTGAAAATTCAGTGGACCACTTGAGTCTGCCACCTCCTACTGACTCACAAAGTTGCTTTTCCAACTTGCCCTAATGAGGGAGGTTCCCACCGTCCCTTAGCCACCCGGGTCTACTCACCAGGTTAGAAGCTGTCAGATCCTTGATGCCCAGTTAGATCTCCCTTGTCCCAGGAGGATGCTCTGCCAAGCACTGACAGATCTTAATTCCCCCTGTGGCCCCTCTCTTGTTGCCTTCGTGCCACCTTGTCTGCCTCTCTCTGTCTCTCTCCCTCTCTCTTGCTCTCGCGCTCTCTCTTTTTTTTTAAATTTTATTTCCCATTTTAAATCTTGCACAGTATAATACAATAAGCATTAAATCATGCAAATTGGTCTAGGTTACATTTTGAAAAATGTTAAGAGGAAACTGTTAAGAGACCAGTTTCTGACAGGCAATGCATTTTAAAGTTGAGGGATTTGAAATATTTCAGCAGTGGACCTAAAACAGCATTATAAATTAGTTCAACTTATCAGCCCTAAACAGAATTATTCATCTTCCAAAAGGGTATTTCATGGCCGCTGGGCCCAAACGATCGTTCACCTTCATTTTTGCCCTGCTCTACGGCTAGGTCTCACTTTACTGAATTCTCCTGATTCATTACTGTGTGTTACTTTATGAATTTTTTATCAGGATTTTAATAGCTCTTTCAGATGATTGAATGTAACTGATTCTTGTAGCAGAACACTGATTGAACAGAAAGACAGTAATGTATGTCGTAGGGGTTAGCTTCCAGCCAAGCAACAGAGTTTCTACCTAGAAGATGTGCTTTTTTTTTCCCCCCTCGGTAAGAGTCCCTGCAGATACAAGGAGCCCCCCCACCGCTCCCACACACCTGCACCTTGTTCCTCCAGCAGGATTTGGGGAGGAACCTGCCATTTTCAGGCAAGGTACTACAAGCCAAGAGAAGGGGGAAGATCAGTGCAGGCCTGAAACATCCTCTCATTGCCCATCAGAAGGGTGAAATTATCACTATCGCAAAGGTTCTTACGATGGGAGAAAAACATTAGACTTGCCCAGACCGGGGGGAGGGGGGTGGGGGGGTGGGGGGGGGGAGGAGGAGGAGAGTCTGTGGGAAGAGCGTGGAATCTGAGCTGAGTGTGATTGGCGGCTGCCATTTATTTGCTGTGTGACCTTGGAGACGATACCCCATTGTCTGGAGTTTTTTCACTTCCCTGTAGATCAGAATAACCCACCTTTCCCAGATGCCGGTGAAGATTAAATGAAAAAATTGTATTCGGAGGCCCCAAGCATATAGCAGGCCCTCGGGAAATGTCTGTTGCATATGAATAATGTACATGAAAGCACTTTTAAACTTTTAAAGCACTATACAAATATAAGTTATTAATATAGGCCAGCATTGATGTTTGAACAGCAAGGAAAGGCTTCCATGTATAGTACCTAGATGCTAAGGTTCACCTATGCTAAGGTGAACCATATGAAATTGCCGTATCTATGGATCGAAAACAGCCAAGTATCAGCAAATTCATAGGGTTCCAGCCAATCCTTTGTTATATTGTTGGAGCATATGTTACTTGTGAGATTAAAATGTAAAAATTGTACAGGCACCTGGGTGGCTCGGTCGGTTAAGTGTCCAACTTCAGCTCTGGTCATGATCTCACGACTCGCGGGTTCAAGCCCCGTATTGGGCTCTGTGTTGACAGCTTAGAACCTGGAACCTGCTTCGGATTCTGTCTCAGTCTCTCTCTGCCCCTTCCTCCCCCCACCCCCTCGCGTGCACTCTTTCAAATATAAATTAACGTTTTTTAAAAATGTAAAAATTGTGAAGGATTTGTGTTTGGGGGGGTAAATTATGTAGCTAAAGACACCTCACATATAATTAAGTGCAATTTATCTGTTGGTGAGAAAACTGAGGTCCAGACCACTCTGGTGGTAAGTGGATATAAGAACAAACCGGGTTCTCATTCCTAGATCCTTGGGACTTGGGCATTACACCATACAGCCTTACTGAGTATGGGATTTTTTTTTTTAACTCCGCAAATATGCAACAGAGCTCAAAAGAGAAACCACATCCTCTCAAGCCTTAAGTAGGATGCTTTCTTCCATATATGCTGAGCCTGTAAAGCACCCAACACCAGGTGAGTCCCCCAACGGGCTCCCTAGGCAACTGTCCGGCTTAGAATGGCAACTAGGGACAAGTCAAAATGAGTTTTAGACATTGATCCAGTGGGTTTAGTGGTATCAGATGAGTTGACCCATGCCTGAATCTTAGCTCATGAAGCCTATTTGATGCTTGGTGTCTCTTCTGCCTCGGAGAGAATCCCCGTTGAGACTGACAGGAGTTAGTAGAGAATCTATGGGAGAACTGGCTGGAGTACCGTGTGCCTGGGCTTCTTACATATGGTCTGTGTCCAGTTAACTTAATGACATAAATTGCTCACTTTCTCAAGCTCTAAAAGTCATAGATCAATCCGGAAAAACGTGTAAATGGAAGAAAAGGCATGCAGGAAATGAAGGGATGTTAAATGTCTTATTCGGTAAATGAAAATCTAGCCTTTTGGGAAGATACTTTCTCCATGAAATGCTGGTAAAATACTTGAATCACCAATACCTTTCTTTGCTTCCTTGTCCGTGTCAACATCTTAATGTGAAATGTAGTAACAATGAACACTTAGAAACAGCCTGGAAAGGCCTACACCTAATTTATTTCAATGTCCTTTTTTTACGTTTAAAGCCATCTCCAAACGTACTTTTGAAGTTATTTTTTATAACGTGTTTCAATCCGATTATAGGATTGAAATACAGCATTTGGGGGCAAGAAGGGTCTAGAAGAGAATTGATGAAAGTTGAGTAAAGATTAGGTTTACGTTGTCAATTTTCATAATTCTGCTAAATTATGTGGCCAGAAAGGGCACTATGGAAAAGGTAGCGTATACTCCTGCCCATATGTACGGTTGCTATTCAGGAACTTGACCCGTTAGAAAACAACAACAACAACAACACTAAAAGCCTTTCCAGACCCTGTTTGCTTTCTCTCTGACATTACTTCGTATCTTTTTCCTGGCTGAAAATAGTTGGGGACCTCAGGTGTCAAATAAAAATGGTGACATGAACTAGGTCATGGGAACCTTTGAGACTCAAAGCACATGCACGTGGCAAGATGAAGGACAGACTAATAGTTCAAGGAAAGTGTCGGGTTTGTTGGGTTCCACAACTCGTGAAAGGACAGGAATGACGTCTCTTTTAAGCAGATTCTCACCTTGGAAAGAGGTCCTATGAGATTCAGATTTGGTGCCTCGTCCTTTGAAAATGTATAGGCAAGAACTAACAGTGACTAGCTGCCACGTCCTTTCTTCCCAGACCAGCTGTGGTGCGGAAAACCAAACATTCGATCGCAGAATGAATAGACGTTGTGTCTGAATGCCCCTAAAACCCAATGAGAATTTAGTAGACAACATAAACAGAGTGTTGGCCATGGCAAACTAACTTTGAGAGAAGTCCCGGGGCTCAGGAGTGGGCGTACTAGCTCAACAAGAACAAGACCCCTTATGAATAGCTTCACATCTCAACGCTGTGTATCCTACAACTCATCACTTAGAGAAATAGTACAGCTCGTGTGACTGTTTTGTCAAAAGAGGAAAGCTGAGACTTGGCAAGGTTGTGACTTGCACAGGGACACAAAACGTTAGTGACGTTGGCAGGGCTCTACTTCCTGTGACCAACGTCAGCCCGAGCAGGTGTTCTCATCGGCTGCCCTTGAAGAAGGTCAAAGATAGGAGGGAGTAGGGAATCTGAATCGCCAAGAAGAGGCTTTGGGTGAGTGTACTATTTTTAAGACTTTATTGAGATAGAGTTTACAGATCATAAAGTTGACCCATTTTAAGTGCACCGTTTAATTCGTTCTTTGTACATTATGGATACAAATCCTTTATAAGATATTTTCTCCCAGTATAATTTGTCTTTTATTTGCTTCATGCTGTCTTTGAAACACAAAAGTTACCAAATTTGATGAAGTGCAGGTGATCATTTTCTTTCTTTTATGGTGTATACTTTCGATGTTGTGTCTGAGCCATCTTTGCTTCATTCCAGGTAATATCTTGAAGACATAAGTACTATCAAATCTCTGTCTTTCTCTTTCTCACACACACACGTATATACACACGTGCGCACACGCATACCCACACATGGGCACTTAAAGTCCATCGGTGACTACTTGTTTCATTTGGAATAAAATTCAAGCCTGTCAGTGGCCTAAAAGGCCTTATGTGGTCTGGCACCCTGCCCCCATTTCCCTAGGTCACCATGCTCCAGCCTCTCTGGCCTCCCTTGTAGTGCTCAAATATGCGAGTATGAGCCTGTCCTGGGCCCTGGCTCTCGCTGTTTCCCCTGGCAGGAGGGCTCTTCCGTAGGCTCTTCTAGGCTCTGGCAGCCTAGAGCTGCCTCCTTCCTTTCATTCAGCTCCCTGTGTAGGTTTCTCGGCCATAATGGTAGCTTCTGAGATCATTCAGTCAGCAGGTATTGACTCTGCTAAGGGATCCCCCTTCCAGCCCACGATGCCTTCCCTTTTTTATTTCTTTCACAGTACCTACCACTTTCGGGGATTATTTTGAGTTTTTCACAATGTGTGTGTGAGCCCCACAAGGGCAGAGAGCTTGTCCGTCTGCCCACTGCTCTTTTCCTGGCACCGGGGTAGTACCTGGCACAGGCTCGGGGCCCCATCAGCATTCGGAACATGCTGCATGGATGTTAAACTGAGAAGGACTTCATAGCTCAGATTTACTGTTTAAACACATCAGGGACGCCAACAGTCCCCTTTCCCAGCGAACACTGCTCTTTGAACCTGTTTCACTGCGATCATTCCTGTGCTTCCTCTACACCTAGAGAGACCATCCTTTGGTGCTACCTTTCGCTTTTTATGCGGGTGGCTTTGCATTTGGTTCCGCCTCCCAGGGCGGTTTCTTCTCCCCAGTCTGTTAGGAAGCTCTGAAGGACAGAACCCATGTGGTCCGCGAGTTCTTCTGTCTTTCCAAGCCTAGAAGGTGCTGGGTATTTGGTCAGTGAATGGATGAATGAACAGATGTCCCTAACCTTCACCCTTGGTTCTCGAACTAATGGAGAGCCATGGCAGAGGACGGTAATGTGTGGCTCCCTAAGAGGAAAAAAAAATGTAAGGCAGGGGTCATCGTAGCTTGCCGTGTGATGTAAATATGTCACGTCCTTGTGACTGTCTCCTCGTGGTGGTGGTGGGCACTCGGGGCGCCACACGAGACCAAACATCCCTGCAGGTCGGATCAGAGTCCCCCAAGGGGGCCAAGTCATTTGCAGCTTGGGGGGTGCCTGCAGGGCTCTAGGAAGTCTCTCAAAAGCAAGCTCTTACCAGTGTTGTGAAGAGGTGGATGGTTCCTTGTTCCGTTTTTTAGCTTCTGTCAAGATAGATTCTCAGAACTCTTGATTTGGTCCTACCTACAAAGTACACTTTCACCTTTACCTAATACTCGATCACTTTTCAAATGGGCTTTGATTGGGACATGAAAAGTACAGTTGTCGGCGCCAACAGGCAGACTTTTATGCAGTGCTTTACCGTGATACAAGGGGAGTTGGGGAAATCGAAGTTCCAACCTTAGATCTGTGGCATTTGTTATTTGGGCTTTGTCATCCTCCCTTGAAATGGCCCATTGCAGTTAGAGTGGGGATATCTTGCCGCAACTCGGAGTCCGATAGGATTCTGGGTACGTTTCTGTTTCTACTAGGTATGTAACAGACCAATTGCCTACCTTCTCAGAGCCTCAGTTTCCTCTCCTGTAAGATGAGGCTAATAGTACCTAGCTTATGGGTTCTGTAAAACAACATGTGACACATTCCTATTACAGTGCTTAGATACATAGAAACACAAAATAAGTGACAGCTTTTTTATAAGTATTATCATGATTATTAGCATTATCGTTTCCACGCCTACGACCAGCACTACCAAGGATAGGATTGTCACTCAAGTAGGGACAACTCCGTAGGCACGGGATTTAAATGAACAGATATCCAGTGCATTCTCGACTTATTTATAGCATTACCTGGCTCCATAAGAGTTCTGTGACAGATCAGTGTAGAAATGCATCAAAATTAGAAAGAGAAAACAGTGACCAAGAAAAGAAGAGCACGAACACAGAAAACCTAAGGTTCAGTATAATTGCCACGACTGAGCTTTAGATTTGACGCTGAGATTCCTGGCAGCCCAGGTCAAATTCACTATGAAATTACTTAGAAAAGGAGACCATCGTTTCTCCAAGAATCAGAGCTTCCTCTAAAGCTACTTTCCTAGATAACTTCCTCACGTGGGACTTTATGTGGTGAACGGGCTTTCCAACAACGTTTTCCTCAAATGCAATAACCGATTTCCTATGACTACTTCTTGTAAGTAACTTTCTTGATAAGACCAAACGACGCGACATTAAAATACAATTCAGTGACAGCAGTTCTGCATGGGGCTAAAGTAATATGGCCCTAGTGTGTAGCTGCAAGGTGGTCAGATTTGATCCATGGATAGAATTTAGAATGTTTTGAAGAATGGATGAACTGCTTGTCCTTCAAATAATCTTTTGTAAATATTGCTTTTCTCAGCTGGGCTTTTGATAGGAGTTGAATAGCAGACTGTTTGAGATTGTATTCTCTGACAAGAGCCTGGTGTGTTCGTATTCTCTGCGGCTGGTCTAGGGCAGAGCCTTATGCCTTAGAAATCAGAAGTGCAGGTGGTAAAGTTGACATCTTATTGTGAAAATTGGACCCCCGCCTGCACGGAAGGCCACTCCAGCTCTCTCTAGGTGGGGCTGTGGGAGTACTTGTGAGCAAATCCAGACTTCCTCCTCAGGAATCCATTTGGGGGTCTACTCTGACACTCAGATAAGTTCTCCAATAAGTCCTGTTGTTCAATGGGTCCAAACCGTTGTGCGGCTCCCTCTGGTGAGGGGTGGACCCAGGAGAGAAGGTGGGAGGCGGGAGGACAGGTTAGAGCTGGAGCTAGAAAGTACAGTCTACCCTGCCTCTTTAGCGTCCTTTGAGAGATACCTATGGGTCAACAAAGGGTCTACACTGGAAATATTACCTGTATGGTTCCAGGCAAAAGGTGATGATGAGTCCTTGCTCTCGCAGGTGGCCCCTGGGATGTTTCCAGCCTAGGTTCCTGGGTGCCAGCAATAGATACCCTGTAATTCCTTCACAGGATTCTGAGCAACATGATTTCTTGGGAGAGCTGGCAAATCGACTAGCTCCAACATTTTCCCTTGAAAAATTAAGTGAATTATTCTGCCCAGTGAAGGCATTTGTCCAAGCCAGTTCCACTTGGAGGCAAGTCTGCTATTTTCGTTTGCCGTAGTTACTACAGAGCCATTCTCTCTAGCCACAGACGCCAAGACCATTTATCTATTGACACGAGTTTATGTCGGGGTCTATAAGGGAGAACGGTGATGGGTGGAGAGAGAATAATAAAGCAGAAAGGAACCCGGGTGATGATCCGGTACAGTCTTCACATTTTCCAGGGGTCTGGGGAAGCCGCGACTCTCCCACTTACAAAGTCCATTCCCCTGGGAGAACACTATCTCTACCATGCGGTAGGTCAGGGTGTGTGTATGAGAGAGATCAGAGTAAAAACCGAAAGTGAATGTTGGACCTTCTGGCCTTCAGGGGCCTCGTCAGCACCGGTAAATGTTGAGCCCATGCCGATGTTAACTTGTTGAAGAGCTCTGAGACGCATTAAGCTCCCTGCCAAAAAGAAATGGCTTTAACCTAAAGGCCGTCTCTTCCTCACAAATGAGAAGAGGTTGACCAGGACTCCCAGAAGAGCCCAGGAGCATCAGGGAAGTACTTTCTGAGTTTGTTGTATGAAAGCTAAGCCGGTTTCTTGACTTTCCAGACAGCTTTGAGTTGCCTTGGCCACTACTCCAGTTCATTCAATGTTAATGAGTTATCAATATAGGAAGAGTAATCCCCCAAAGTCCCTTTAACGTGTTTTATTCTTCCTCTCAAATAAATGATTAACATCAGTAGGAATTGCTCAATATATGTTGTCTACAAGACTCCTCGCCCCTTGAGGCTTTCTCCTGTAGTTTATAGCCCGGTGTGGATGCCTCAGTAAGATCTTAAATAGAGAAAGTGGTAAAAGTTTGTATCAGCTGGTCAGTGAAATGGAGGTAGGGAAGGATCTAATGAGTGACCTGGCCTGAGGGCAGTGGCATTGCCATAAATTACACCTTTCATCTCCCTTCCGTTGGTCCTGCTTAGAGAATCTTAGGGGCTGAGAGATGGAAAGGGCGCTGATGCTGTTTTTTTTCCCCAGCTTCCGATTCTTCAAGGAGTTCCTTCTGTAGCTTCCCTGGCAGAGTTGTGTAGCGCCTGCCTTCACCCCTGGGGAAGGGGCCTTGCCTCCCTCCTGAGACACCTCGTTCTGAGGGTTTTCCTCCTCTCCCGTCCCTTCTCATACTTAACCATTCCTTCGCCTCAGGACGCTGAGCACAGGGGTAATCTTTAGGTATTAGGCCGCCTCCCCTAAACGACTGTAAGGCCCAGCAGGCCAGGGGCGCGTCCTCTTTGGCACACCATGCAACGCAGAGCGCAGCCCGTCGAAGGTGAAGGAAGGAAGGAGTGAACCGAATGAACCAATGCGTGCGTGCCCTCAGAAACTTCAGAAGAGAACTAGGAAGGAATTATGTAACGTGAAAATGGTAATGGAGTATTTTTTCTCCCAGATACCAGCCGATCTGCTCAAGATGACTTGGAAGTGGAGGCGGAGGAAGGAGTTGGGGAGAAACGCTAGCAAACGTGTTTAAAAAAAAAAAAAAAAAAAAGGCACTGCAAAACTGGTTACCATGAGGGATCAGAGAGATTACGGGTTTGGAACAGAAAGAAAAACCACAGTGTAAGTGAAGCCTAGTGATACCCAAGATTAACAAAAAAAAAATTTTTTTTGAGGGGGACGAAGCAACTTTCAGAGCATGGGAAAACCGAACTGGTTGTGATTTTTTTCTTTTTAACATAGCATGATAAATATGACCTCGGAGACGTTGCTGAGATTTGGTGAGACTAAAACAAATTGGAAAAGGGATCGAGAAGTCTTCCCGGTGGAGGAGAGAGGCCCGCTTTGTGGGGAGGGTGAACACTTGAGTAGAAATCCACAGAGCAGAAGTAGCGGCCTGAAGGAGAACTCGCGAGCGAGGGAGTGAGGACAGCCGTCCCCACTCAGCCACGGGGCGGTACGTTCCAGACCCCCAGCAGGTGCCTGCACCCGTGGATAGTGCCAACCCTGTACAGGCTACGTTTTTTCCTACACATCCATACCCATGATAATGTTTAATTTGTTAAGTTGCCGCAGTAAGGGATTAACAACAATGAACGAGAGTAATTTTAACAATATGCCGTAAAAAAGTTAGTGAATGTGGACTGTCTCTCAAAATATCTTATGGTACTGCACTCACCCTTCTTCTTGTGATGATGTGAGATGACAAAAGACCTGTGTGACCAAGTGAACGATGTAGGTGTCGTGATGTAGCATTCGGCTACTGTTGTTTGTTTGTTAGTTTGGGGAGAGAGAGAAAGAGCGTCAGCCTGACTCAGAGCTTGACCTCATGACCGTGAGATCGTGGCCTGAGTGTAAATCAAGAGTCAAGTCGCTTCACGGCCCGAGCCACCCAGGCGCCCCGCGTTCGGCTACTGTTGGCTCTGGCGACAGGTCAGGAGGAGCGTCTGCTTGGGGACCGCTGTCGACCGCGGGTAACTGAAGCCCTGGAGAGCGAAACCGCGGACAAGAGAGGGAACTACCACGCTTCAAGCCTCAGGCCAACCACAGAGGGAGCGCGGAGCGTCTGGACAGGTGGCCCCAGCCATCACTCGAGGCGCCTCTCCTGGGGGGAGGGTGGGGAGAGGAGGATTAGCTCCTGCCCACGGCCCCCACGCACCGCAGTGCCAATGTAGGAGGCGTCTCCCGTCACTCCCCACCCTGAGAGCCGCTCCTCTGAGTCTGGTCTCAGAAGTCACACTCTTGCTTTCTCTCATCTCCCGCATCTGGTGAGTCACCCGGTTTTGCCACGTCTGTCCTTAGAATGCCTGCTGACACACCTTCCTTTCCACTCACATCGCTCAGACCCCAGCTTTTCTCCCGGGGATCCCCTCACCACCTTACACAGCCAGCTCACGCGAAGGGGCCGCCCTTGCACACCAGATGTGTGCCCACTGCCGCCTAACACACTCTGCGCTCACCACCCCTCGTTCCGTCCCCTGGGGTGCCTGTCCGTCCAGACCGCCCTTCCTGCCAGATTCTATAAACATCCGGATCCTGTTACCATCCCGTCCGGAGTAAAAAGCTCTTTCCCTCTCCCCCCTCTGCTCCCTGGCCTAGAGTCCCGTTCCCTTCTGCCCTTATGGCGCTTCTGCTCTCTGTGTGTTTGAAGTCCCTGCTTCCCCGCCCCACATCCTCACCAGCCACTGCGTGGTCTCACCCATCCCTCTACCCGGTAGCCTCAGACCCCAGCTCTGCGTTTTACTTACAAGCAGCACGCGGTAAATGTTTGTTGGCGCCGATGGGATGTGTCTTCCCAAGACAGAGATCCCAAATGCTTCTTGCCCTTTTGATTTATCGTGCTTTTCAGAATATTTTCACGTCACTCCTGGAACTGGTACCAAGCAGGCTGAGCTGTCATTCCTGGGATTCGCTCTCTGTTCTCGTGTGCCCGTCTCCATCTTTCTCGTCTCTTCTCCTCCAGAAATCCATTAAGATCAGCGTCTCCGGTGGCTCCGTAGGTTTCTTCACACTCGGAAATGCTGGGCACCTGGGCCAAGACACATCAGCTCATTTAAACCAGTCACAGTGCCCTCCAGGCCGACTGGGACGGGCCTCGTGTTTGAGGCTCCTGCTCAGTGATAGAACTTAAAATTCCAGTCCCTCTGGTAAAATTTGATTACATGTCCCTATCCAACATTGGAACCGCTCACTGCTATTTTTGTGGTTACTGAACTCCCCACATGTCCCCCCACTATTTCAAGGGCGTAGCCGCTTGGCTGTAATAACTGTTCATACTATTTTCCTCAACAATTTTAGGTAGAGATCAACATGATATTTATTTTATAAAATCCTGTAAACTCCTTCCCCTTGCGTTTTTGCTGCACATATGCCCACCAAGAAAAGAAACTATCCTTCACATCATAGCCGAAGTACAAATGAAATGAGATGAATTTCTCACTTTGCCGTACTATATGCTGCTTCTCCCTTTGTGAAAAAGAGATACAAAAGAGGAAGAAGAAAACACTGGTCGACATAAATAGCACTAAATATAAACGGTAGAAATGGGCTTCTGAGCTTTAAACTGTGCGGGGAAGTTGTTATGGCAACCTGAAGTTGTCTTCGGTGGGGGGGATGTGTCAGTATTAATGAGATAAGATCGAACTTGTGGCTCCAATGGTAACTGTGTTCTCCAAGATTTTGCTTCCTTCCGAGACCAAGAAGCAAAGCTGTTGTTTTATCAGTGACATCTAGATTTAGCAGTGGGAGACAAATCGGGTGGGTAGCAAGGCCTGGCATTAGGTTTCCAGACTGAGCTTTATAATCCCCTGTTTGGAGGAATTAGATCCACTCCTAACACGCCTGCTTCAGTTACTCTCGTTCTAAGCATGTAGTTTTCAACTTAGGGATGAGTCCCGTAGACAGACCGTTAATTCCCTAAAGGGAGCCTGAAGTTCACGTAAATGTAAGGAATTTTGTGACTGGAAGAGATTTTTCTACAGGGAAAGTGTGAGAAGAGATCCTTGACGCTGGAACTGTCCAGGGGGGTGACTCCCCCCGAGCAGAGATCGGCTGCGGGTCGGGATCTCCCAACAGAGAAGAAACCCTGATGTCTGGAGGGAGGGAGAAAGTGCAAATCAACAGGAAATAGGAAGCCTGGTTCTAGCTGAGGGGAAGGGGTTCCCGGGCATCCAGAGCAGATACCGCCACATGTGGGTTTCGACTCTTGAGTTTGGAGGAGGAAGAGGGAGGTGAGAGCCTGAGCCTGCCCTTATAATAGAAAGAAATCAATAATAAAACGTGTTTTACAAACGGTAATCTGAGAGGCGAATTATTCTGTTTCCTAAAGCTAGAGATGTGCGTAGAATAAGGCCTCAATTTGAGGGCCAGGGGGTGGGAGTGTGGTGTGAATGAGGATCAGCAGTGTGAGTGGTCTTCTAGAACGTGCTGTCTAGAAAGGGACTGCTGAGCCCCAGGGCACAAAGAGAAAGAAGAGAAAAGCAAGGGTGAGCAAAACCAAGAATGGGCTAATGGCGCCCAGTGGAACCTCTCCCCAGATACCAGTTAGCTGGTGAAGGAGGAATGTCACCCGCAGACCGTCGGATGGGAAAGTCTAGAAAATGCCAGCGCTGCAAAACGGAAGTGCTCTGCAACCTGTCTTCAGTGCCGTCTTTACCTAGCGGGAATAAAGAGCCAAAATCAGCCAGAGCGGTGTAGATGCTAATTTAAAAAAAAAAAAAAAAATGTTTTTTAAGTCTTAATATTTCACAGCCCCTTTTACAAAGCCCCTTCGTGAGTAGTATTCCATTTGATTTGCACCGCCGTCCTGTGCACTAGGCAGAACCGAGGGTTCCCCCCGTTTTACGAGGGGTAAAAGGGAGGAGTTTGCAGGGCCGGGCCGACCTGGCAGAGCTGTGTGGGTTCCAAGGGCTGAACGCAGAAGTTCGGCCCAGGCCGTTCAGACCCTCTCCTCTTTCTGTGGCAGGGCACCTCAAGAAGCCGAACGAACCCTCCCTGTGAAGAAGCGTCGTCAACTCACAGAATTCACGTAAAATCCCTTGAAAGGGCTCCTCCTTTCATCGCAGGCTGCCCTTCTTGCGGCCGGCGTATCCACCAAATGTCACCGCTTCACTGCCCGCAGCCCTGCCAGCGGGAACACGCTGCCAGCCTGCCGAGTGCAGGACGCGCCCTGGTGAAATGGCAGAATGTGGAGAGGGGACAGTGGAGCTCTCCTGGGGCGGCGCGCCGGCGACCAGAGTTCCCGAGGGGCAGTGGGGAAACCGGGCTCTGTATCTTCCTCGGGAGCGGTATCCAGGCCCTCACTTGGTCTTGCTTTCCAAATAAATAAATATCAGAGAGGATAGCTGAGGCCAGTCTAGAAAATTAGAATTTGCTTGGGGGAAAAAATATGTTCTGCAAAAGATAAACAGTGGCTTGCAGTTTCACTGTCGGAACATTTGTTACAAGGTCCTGGTATTGATCTTTTATCACCCAATTTCCACCGGGAGCCGTGATATATTACCACGCTGGGAAGCACTAATGCAAGTGTGTGAATCAGGGGAGACCCGAGACGGTATCTGCAGCGAGGCGGCATCCACTTGGGGGGGGCGGGGGGGAGGGGTGGCGCGAGCTGCAGAATCCCGAGGGGAGTTGTGCGTTGTGCTGTGTGCAAATGCATATCCGTGCCGGGGAGTGTTACGGGTTTATGAGGAGAGTGATTAAAATTGCATCAAAGAGGCTTGTGAAGCTTATGGTTCAAGTTAACTGTATGAAGTAAACAGCCTTTAACGGCCTCCTGGGAGTGTGACAGATAGTCTGTGGGTGTTACGGCAACATGGTACTGGTGAATGTTCTGGCCATCCCAAACTAATCACCATCTGTGAGCATGGGTCTCTGGGGAGCGTCTGGTGGTTGGACAATCATGGTAGTTAGCATTTTTAATCAGCTTCTGTGCAGCACAGATAGAAACCTTATGCTCAAGCCTTTATTTTTCCTCTCTGCGTGGAATTACTTACGACGACGATAGCAGAGCTGACAAGGATTGGGGATGTACTTCTGCAAAATGCATCTTGTGATTCCTTCCATCCCTTCTTCCCTGGCCCCCAGCCTGACCTGAAAATTAGCCAGAACACTTGCTCGTGGTCGCTGCTCTTACTGCTTCTGTTTGCCGCCGGCAGAAGGGACCCCGGGGGCGGAGGGGAGGGAGGCTGCTTCTGCGTTCAGTGGGACGTGCCGTCTCGGGTCAGTGCCTGGAGTTTGATGCTCCTGTCTCGCCTCCTTTTGCCCTCTGATTGCTCTTTCCGTCCCCACCCTCCCGACTCCCGCTCTCACACACACAGAGCCATCAGGCGCTGACTCCTTTCTTTCCTGTTATATTCCTATTATTTTTATTTCGGGGTGACGTTACCCGAGGGCTACAGCCGGACGCCAGACATGACAGAAGGTCAGTGGCAGCGCCCTCAGGAGTAGGCAGGCCTGCAGACAGCTGGGTTCTCCAACTGAGGCTTAGAGGAGAAGCTCGCTCTCAGCTTAGCTTCTGTTACATAACAAACCGCCCCCAAACTTGGTGAGTTAAAACGACAACTATCGCGTATAGGTCACGGCTCTGTGGGTCAAGCGGGTGCTGGTGCTCGTCTGGGCCAGCTCGGGAGATTGCTGCCGGACTCTCTCAATTGTCCGTGCTCAGCTGGGCTTGCCGACCTAGGGGCCTTCCCTTGGCATCTGGCAGCCTCGGCTGAGACTCATTTCTGCTCCATAGGGTGGCTCACCTCGGCCTCGGTCCACATGATCTCTCTCTGCTCCAGGGTTCTAAGGAGGAATTGAGTGTTCAACTTGGTAACTCAGTTCTCTTCAAATTTCAAAGAATGGATCCACTCCTCCTTTTTGGTTTCTCTTTCCTTTCACCCCCCCAATCTTGAATGGGTTGTAATTCTCACTTTTGTAGCTGTGGATGGGCATGGCAAGAAGACCAGAGGGTCAGTCACGGAGGAGAGCAGGAGCCTCTGATTCAGGGGAGGCCTGGATGGCGCATCGTCGTCAAAGAAAACGGTCCAGGTGCTGGAGCAGCCGGAACGTGGCCAGGCCTCTTTTCTAACAGGGGTCCTTCCCGCCTTGGTCTGAATCTGCCTCGTGGCTGTAGCTGCTGAGGAGAGAACCTTGGCTTTTCTCCTTGCTTTTCTCCCAAATGAGGTGTTTCAGACGGCCCTCAGAATGTTTTCTTCGCGGGCGGCACAGGTCTTTTTCTGCTCAGCTGACTCTCACACCCTGCGGAAGCCCCGTGCGGGGACGAGGCTCTCGTTCAGGGCTCTGTTATGGGCGAGGCCCTCAATATTGCCTCAATAGCGATGCGAGCGGAAGCCTAGAAGAGATCAGATGTGAAATCGCTGCAGATTCAGTCTCCTCGTCGGAAAGAAAGTGGGACCGGACCATGGCTCTTCTTCTCCGACTGGAGCCGGAACTCAGCCAGAGAGCGGCAGGGAGCTGGGTGACAGTGGCTGCCGCGTCCCGCCGGAGCGGGACTGACCTTTTGTAGCAGCCGAGTGTGGGGGCGGCGTGGGCACGCGGGGCTCCGCGCAGCAGTGGCCTCCCGCAGGTGGTGGAAGTAACGTCACGGGAACCCTCGCTCCGTTCTGCTCTGCCCTCCCCTTGGTGGCCTTCAGTCCGGAGAAGAGTGGATGGCAGTGAATAAAGTGAGACTCTTCGTGGCGCCAGCCCTGTGAGGTGACTGTTCTGTCGCACTCAAGGAGATGGCCCACCGAGAGGACGATCCTGTATCCCCCGTTCGCCTGCCTACAAGGTGACCAGCTGCCATCTTGGATCAGTACTGTGGGACAGAAGGACTGGTGTTCCGCAGAGCCTTGGATGAGATGGCTTCACGGCGCTGCTCATCTGCTGCTGGTTAAGAATCCACGGACTCAAGGGTTGCCTTCCGGTGCCTGGAAGAGCTGGCACTTTAGGGAACACCAAGGAAGAGATCTTTCGCGTTTGAGATTTTTCAGCAAGCCGAAGATATGGAAGATGTACTATTCGGGGGTTTCTGGGAATATACGTTTTTGTTTTTGTTTTTTTATTGTTTCTTTAAATCAGAACGCAGAGAACAGTATTTCCACACGTTTTGTCACCCAGCACGAGACCACGTAACAGTCGTCGCGACGATGAGGATGATGATGGAGGCAGCGGTAACGACGGGCTCATTGCGTGCCAGGCGCTGATCTGAGTACGTTACACGTATCCGCTCACTTCATTCTTAGGACGACTTTGTAAGTCCTAGAGTCATCCGCATTTTCATATATGACAAGACTGAGCGACCAAAGGGTGAAGTGATGTAGCTAGAGTCACACAACGAATCCGTTAGGGTTAGGATTTGAGGAGGTTTGACTCCAGAGTCTGTGCTCTCTACTACACCTGTGCATGTTTGGTAGACTCTCATTACAATATACATACGTGTTATATATATATATATATATTTTTTTTTTAATTGTAAAAGAGGGCTGCATAGAATTGGGCTACTGATTTTACATATTACCAAATAAGAATTTTAAAAAATACAAATACCCTGTCCTATCACCATTATCTCATACAAAAAAAAAAAAAAAAAAAGTAGTGGTTAAGAGCTCTGAAGTCAAATTTGGATGATACTACTCACTAGGAAGTCATATGACCTTGAGAAATTTCAATAACCCGTCTGCCTCAGTTCCCTCATTGTAAAATGGAGTTGATTATAACAGTACCTACCTTATGGGATAATTGGCAGGAGTCAATGAAATACTATATGTAAGCCACTGAGGGCCTAGCATGGAGAAGCATTTGATACCTTTTATATTATGATTATTATTATTCACACCAAAGAAGCAAGAAGTATACAATATTAGAATAATATCAAATACATTGTTTAGATTGCAAACTCACTGCCCTGTTTTCCCCCATCTTACTTGGTCATAGGCCACACGTGATCTGGGAGCCATTACTGACTTGGTCTGTTTCCATCTTTTTTTTTTTAATTTTTTAATGTTTATTTTTGAGAGAGACAGACAGAGCGTGACCAGGGGAGGGGCAGAGAGAGAGAGGGAGACACAGAATCGGAAGCAGGCTCCAGCTCTGAGCTGTCAGCACAGAGCCCAACACAGGGTTTGAACCTACAAACCGTGAGATCATGACCTGAGCCAAAGTCAGATGCTTAACCGACCGAACCACCCAGGCGCCCCTAGAGACTAAGGTCCTTTTTAGTGGAGGAATCATAAGCAACAGGAGGGAAAACGTTTTCAACTGTAGAACATTCGATGCATGGCCAACTCTCTAACCAACTTGGCTTCTGGTCCCCAGGCCTCCCGCACACCACCACTCCACTGTCCCGGCTTGAGACTGTACGGCTGAGAACCCACACCCAACACGTCACCCCCTCTTTCGGTCATTTACGTGTTCGGTGCCCATTCCCAGCCACCCTGGAGAACAAGGGCAAATACTCAGTCTTCCTTATATGCCCCCAGCAGGACTCAGCAGGAGATTCACACACAGTAGGTCCTTCATAAATCTACCAAAAGCAAAATCAGAGCATTTGACCTGTAACTAGGATCTGTGTAGTTACACCTGTCAACTCCCAAGTCATTAGGCATCGTGTTTTTGCTGTTGTCTAATCCAAGCTTGAGTCTTTCAGAATAATGTCATTTTGTTAAAGATTAACAGCAGGCTGTGTTTTTGTATCCTGCTAAAATATGTAAAACAATTGGGGGAGAAGAGGGCTTTCTTTCCGGAGTTGATTTATATTATATTAATTAACTCTGTTGACTTTACACCATGCTTTGCAGTCAAATTAAGATTTTCCAGCAGGCAACTCCCTCCATTTCATTTAAAGGTACCCAGTGTTGCTGTGGTAGGAATGGAGGGGATCGGGTCTGGAGAAATCTCACACTTAACCCTTCAGTGAGAGGTGCCGTGCAGTGTCAGCACGGGAAGGGCAATCCAGCTCTCTCTTCTCGAGAGAGATCAAACGGTACTCATCCGAGAGCCATTTTACCACCTTCAGAGAACCCTGAGGGTCAAGTAAAAGGGGAAATGAAGGCAGATGGGGAATTAAAGACAGAGGAGCAGAAATTGCATCAAGGGAAGAATGTAAATATTTCAGTAGATTGAGGAACATAGGGCCGCTGAGCAGAATGTTTGGTCCGGGGGTGGCGAGGGACGCCCAGGCGTCTGCAGGATCACGGAGCTGCCATGACATGTGGCCTTTGTCCTTTCAAAGGGATAAAATGCTTTGATGCTTAAAGCCACAACAGTACATGTCTTTGACATCGGGGGGAAACGTGTTATATTTTACTTACAGATTTTTAGGTGACAGGTTTGTTGTTTTTTTAATCTGTCTAATGTCTGGTTCTTACATTGTTAGTACGTATGAACTTTTACAATTTGTACTTCTCTTGCTTAAAGGAAGAAGGTACCAGGCGTTTTATACCACGCCTTTCCCGTAACAGGTTCCCTAGTCACTCCATAGAATGTTCATGCATTCATTCCTCAAACATGGATGAAGTGCTTTAACCGTGAGCCAGATACAATGCTAGGTTCTAAGTGACTAAAGGGGCTTAAAAAAAAAGTCCCTGGCCCCTTGGCATGAGCACTTAGTGAATTCTCGGGCACGCTCGGTGATACAGTCACCTTGGGAGGCGTAGACCTCGAACTGAGAGGTGGGCACCTAGGAGTAAGACTGCCGTTGTGTGCAAAAAGTGGCCCTCAGGCCGGCGTCTCTCTGGGGCCCCTGTTCCCAGCGCACTGTGGCCTCTGGGAGCGTTGGCCAAGGGATCTGTACTTCATACACGGGGGAGTTCCCCGCAGTTCTGTGGTTCCGGCTCCTGAGGCTTCTTTATGGGGGAGTTGCCCGCTGTCATAAAGTTGTAGGGCACCAAGAACCCCTTCCCTTCTGGATGGCTCACTCCCCACCACCGTGGGCTTCTCTTTGGTCTTTGCCGCCATGTTGCTCTTTGCCAGCAGAAGGTAGTTTGGGGCTCTCTGGCAACTTGGAAGACATCCTTTCCTCTGGCCAGGATGGTCTTGCGGATTGTGTCGTGAAGCCAACAGTCGGGCTGTGAATAGCCTAAGCCCACCCAGCACTTCTTTCAAAAGCCCTGCAGAACTAGGTCATCGGGCTGTCGGGTGGTTCTTCCTCGGATTATGCGGTGCCGCGACGTTTCGCGTCCACTGCCTGCGGAATACCGAACTTGTTTCCAAACTAAATAGTTTCCAATGAGGACTTAATGGGAGCTTTTCATTTGAAATAGGTTGAAAACAAGCCATTTCCTACTCCCATTTCAAACAAATGTTGGTCCAATTATTTTCCTTTTTTTAACATAAAGTTAAATGGACTATTCTGCCCATCCCTGGCTGAGCTGAACCATGATTTCTCTTGATTATGCTTTTATGCTGTGAATCGCAAGGCTCCAGAGACATAATGGACGTCTGTGGGAGAGTGGCAGTAATTTTTAAAATTCTGCCAGCGCCTGTCAGCTTTCGCTCCGGTGCCTGCTGCGCGAGAAGAAAGCACCCCACCAGAAGAAAAAAATCTGCCAACAAAACCAGCACTGTCCGCCCGTCCTGTGGGGGCTGGCACCAGACGGGCCTCCCCTCTGCAAGTCTATGTGGGCCTTGCACTCAGCCACTGGAGAAGCCCGGTTTCCAACTCTCCAGCCCTCCTCCTCCCCCTGTTTTCCAGCCATTAGCTTTTTGTGGTGTCGAGGGTTTCTCTCCCCACCCTCCTTAGTCTCATTTTTCTTAGTTTTACTTGGACCATGGCCCCAGGGAAAAGGAACTCCTGGCACCCTGCCTTCCGCTTGGCCCTTTACCTCCAGCAGCCTAACAGAATGGAAAAGAGAACGCCTCACAGGCTTTCTCCTTGGGTGGTGAGGCTATTTGGTATTTTGTGTGTGTTTTTCGGTGGCGGTGGTGGTCATCATCCTGGATTTGTCGAAAGTTCCAGAAAACATGGGAGAAGAAAGTGCTTCTGGCCACCAGCTTCTGTCTTTGCTAAGGACAGCTACCCCACCAGCAGGTTTGTGGGGAACCTACCGAGCAATGGCTTCTAATGGGAACAGTCTCTGCTCTCACCCAGCAGTTCCAAGAATGTAACTAGCCCCACGGAAGGGCGGGGGGAGAAAAAAACAGCCCTCAATCCCAGCTGCCGACTCGAGAAGCACAAAATACTCACTTGGTTTTTGGTGAAAGCCCTTTATGCCTGCCCGGATGTCTCTGGTGCAGGAGCGGTCAGGGCTTTGGCTTTGGAAGGAGGTGGAAGATGTTTGGTGGCTCCCCCCTCGCGGGTCCGACTCGCGGTGTTCGTTCGGGAGGTGCTCGGCGTCGCCGTCCACGTGTTCCGTGGGGCTCGCACGCTCCTGCGAGTTCCCTGCAGAGAGGCGCCACCTGCTTAGGCCGGCGAGGCCGACAGACCTCCAATCGCAGCACCACTGCGCCTCTCCCCTGCAAAACCCCGACTGTGGTGCACCTGGCGGCCTCTCCCTCTGCCTGTGAGGTGGAAGGTGGCAGGCAACTTCGTGAGCGTGGGAGAATATCGGAGCTGCCCAGCGCTCAGGAGAGGTCGCCTAATGCGGGCCTGTACCTCTGGGAATGTCTTCAGCATCACCGGAGAGAGGCGGTCCGGCCTCCGCCTGAATCTCCTGTGCTGGAGAACAGCCCTGAGCAAGGACCCGGAGGAAACCTCTAATACTCATAAGATTTCCCCCTGTGTGAAGTGAGGTCTGTTACTTCCTCCCCTTGGTCTGCCCCTCCTGGAGCCACCAAGAATAAAGTCCAGTGTCCTTGCTGTCATCCCTCCGGACACTTGGAGCTTTTTCTTCTCCGGGCCTGTGTTCAATCCTTCCAGCCGTGCCCCACATTGCTTGCTTCCCCAACCCCATGCCATTGGAGTCCTCTCCTCCAGACACGCTAGGGTTTGTTAATTCTCAGGTCTGAGCTCCCCAGAATGGAGCGAGGGGCTCTCACTGCCTTTGACAGAGACCCGTGGCACCTTCCAGCAGTATTGGCTTTTGCTGGTGGTTTGACCGGAAAACGTTCGTGTCTTCCGAACTCCATTGGAGTCTCTCTTTACATCTAGAACCATTGGGTATATTGGTTCCACCTCTGCGTGTGTGTTTGTTGTTTCTCAACCCGTGTGCAAAGTACAGACGTTCCTGATTAAAGGGCATCTTATCGGGATGAGATACTTTGGCATCTGTGTTTCACCATCACACTGCCCCTTCCAGCTTCAAGTCATATGAAAATTGAGCTCATCCCCTGGGTGCCAGACACCGCGCTGGGCTGGGGCCACAGCACGGAATAGGACAGGCCCAGTTACTTCCCAAACTGCTCATTGGGACAGACAAGTGCTTGAGACGGGACATGCAGAAGCACACAGGCAAGTGCTTAACACATTCAGGCTTTCCGGAAAATGTAGCACCCGTGAGTAGGAGTTGGCCGAGGGATTACTGTTCCCGGCAGGGGGAACTGCGAACGCAGCGGGAGAGGTGACGGAAAGCATGGCACCTGCCGTCACTGCCTGCAGATCGCGCCCTCCATCCTCGTCAGTGGCTGATACGGATGTGCAGCCTGATGGGTAGAAGAAATTACAGTGAAGACCTTCATCGTCTCCCTTTGGGCACATCAAACATTTATGAGCTCACCTGATTGCATTTGTGTCCCAACCACACTCCTCTGTCTTGACCATCTGAATTGCATGTGAAAGCACATTCGTGTCTCACCGAATACAGGCCTGCCCTCTCTACATTATTTTCCGAGCTTATCGATCTCCTACCCTGTGAAAACGGTCTTGTTCTCATGACTTGTTCCTCGTAACCCCCGTTGGCTTCACGCGAGCACCAGTTCCCCAGCTGTCCTCCTGATCAGCCTGTCTTATTTTCCAGGTCACTCGTGAGCATAATAGGTCACTGGCAGGGCTGTGCCTGGAACCCCAGTGTCTGACTCCCTTGTCCAGAGGTCTGTCCTTCCCACCATTCTGCCCTCCCGTGCCCACCTTTGAAGAGCAGACACGACACAAGGTTCTTTTTGAGAGCATCTGGTCCGTCCCTGCTGTGCGGTTAGAGGAGCCAGGAGGCCAGGCGGGTCTTTACCCAGCTGAGAATGGGAAGGGAGGTGCCCAGGTAGCAGCCACGGCCATAGGCTTGCTCGTGGCTTCCCTCAGAAGGCCTTTGGAGTAAACAGATGCAAGGCTCTATGGTTAATAAAACATCCTGGCGTTTATTCTCTCCTTTGTTTCTCACCCCCGTGAAGTCAGTGGGAAAACATTCTTGTTCCCATTTAGTACATGGGACTCAAAGAACAGGAGAGACTTACATACTAAGTAACCAAGCTCCGGTGCCCCCAAGGGCTTCTGGCTTCCCTCCTGTCCCTATCTCAATGATGATATCAACCCTCTGACCTCTCCCCTCTCCAGAATGCTGGCTGGGTGATTGGGTAATGGAATATAAATAGAAGGAAAGAAAAAAATAGATTAAGTTCCAAGCACTAGTAGGCTGACGACTGAATACTGAGGCCCACTCAGACCTTTAGATCATTTTCCTGTCACTCCAGAGCTGAAAAGCAACAAGTGACAGCCAACAATCCCTAGGCTTAACCCGACGGTCTTGTAGAAACAAGCCCAAGTATGAGCTATTCTAAGCAGGATGACAGGATTGGAATTCGGTCATGTTTCAGATGTACTTTTAGATCCAAATAGAGAAGGAGTCTTGTAAAGAGCCCTATAAAAATGGTTTAAAATAACAAGCTGGCGGAGAAAGGAATGTAGACGCAGAGAGCCGGGGTGCTGCTCCATTCGGAGCATGCTCACCACAGTTACCGGAGGGGTACTGACAGGATCCCTTTGCTGAGCCTAGCAGTACCCTTAGCTTGCTCCCAGGCTCAGGAACTCAAGGGCCGCCTCCTAATTGAGGGGTGTTAATTGTCTAGATCCTTTAGGTGAATCAGAAATAGGCCAGGGTAGCCGTTTCCCTAACAGGTACGGAGTGCCTTGGTAGAACGGTGACGAAAACCATCGCCATATTTCTGGTCTGGGACTTGTTGAGTTTTTCGAGTCTAGAACTCCAGAGTCTGGGGCTCCTCGATTCCTTAGCAAGAGCAAAGGGACGAGTACTCTGTGTTACAGTCCTTGGTGAATTAGACCTTGAGACTTCATAATTAAAATGGATTTAATAGAGGAAGGGAGGCTGGGATATCTGCCCCAGTAAGCAGGCATCTTCTGTCAGTAGGAGAGTGTGTCCTTTGTATTTAAACAGCTTCTCCAAAAGGCTCTAAATGAGATTTGGGACTTAAACAAGATTTGGTGTGATTTGCTAATTACCCAAGTTACTATTACCTGATTAACACAGGAACCCTAATAGTCTGTTGCAGTGTCTTTCTTCCGGGTGCCAAGAGGCTTGACATCTGTCACCTGTTCACTTGGAGGCATTTTAATTAACCCAAATTATGGATGTCTTTTCTGCTTTATGATTTGGTGCCTGGATTTTATATTTAAAAGTTAATAACCACCTAAAGGAGGTTTGCTGCCAAAATACGAGAGTCTGACAAATCTGTTTGTGGTGAAGAATCAGGCGGAGTTCTTGGTGTATTCCCGGCCGTCAGCCTGGGAAGCGATACAGCGGGCACGGAGGACGGCTTCCCGGTGACCAGTCACAGACCTCAAGAAAGAACACCCTCACCTCTCTCTGTGCCTTCCCAGCCTTGACTAAGGCCTCTGACCCAGGGCTGATGTAACTGCACGGGGTTCGAGCCGAAGAAGCTACATGGCTTTCTCAGGGGCGCGCAGGAAGCCAGGACGGCATTCGGACGAAATAAGAATAATTAGTTTAAAAAAAACAATAGCGATCATGGCTTTTTCGCTCTGACCACCAGAAGGCTCTGCTGACTTTCATTCCCGAGGTGGGGTTTCAGTGCAGATAAAGGCAGCCAAGGTTGGAGCCTCAGCAAGTTTCCCATAAGGTCGGAACTGCTTCAGGGGATGCCGGGGCGCTTTGCACCGCAGCTGGTGACCGGTTTCTCCCTCAAATAAAGACGGCTCGTTTAGCCGGTTCTGAGTTCCGAAGCTTGTCTCCGCACGCACTCTGCTCTGAGAGGACACCGTCCCAGGAGCCTGGGGCCCACGTGCTTAGTGACCAGAATCTTCTCCAGAAACAGGGACCTGGGTCCGCACAGAGACCAGATTGCAAGTCAGAAGGTGGAAAACTGGGGGCCATCCCCCGAGCCAGTGTGCCCTGCCTTGCCTTTAGATGGGAAGAGATTCCTAGGGTTGGGGCTGGGGTCCGCGCCGAGGACAGAGGGCCCTCTAGGGTTTGCTTACTGCGTGTCTTCCACTGAAGTTCCCACACTGTTCAAGTTCACTGGGTGTTGAAGAAGAATAACCCGCCTGAGGCACAAACTGGTGGCCTTATGAAGTGATGAGTTCCTCCAGGGCACCAGGAGACCAGGCGCTCTAAATGGTACCCCGACGCACTGGGGAAGTTAACCTCATTCACCTTCCACGGATGAGCACATCATTCCCAGAAAATCGTTCGTTCGTGTTTGACCAGGCGCAGCCCCAGTGTGGATGGCAAAGTTCTCTTTTGACCTCCCGAGTTAACCATGATCTTTCTCTCTTCTGTCTCAGCCGAGCTTTTTTCTTCCGGAAAGAGATAGTACCTCACGGCTCTAGGATTAGCGTCAGAGGCCTCACCTCTGCCTCTCCTCACGCAGACATCTCCCCACCCAGTGTTGTTGGTATTTCTGCGGCTGTGTCACCGCGGACCAGGCGACTCGGTTCCCCGACAGTGAGGCTGGGGGCCGGGGGCAAGGAGACCGGCCTTGAGTTCATATTTGTTGAAACTGTTCCTTGGAAGTTTGCTAGACCATGCCGTCTACTTTTATATATGCTGCACGTTTTCCAGAAGGAAGAGTTAAGAATAGGGATATCAGGTGCCTTGGACAGTATTCTCCCCAGGCCAGAGTGGAGGTAACGAATGAAGGTTATCTGCCTGGGATGTTAACCAAAATAAGGATTTAGCTGTGGAGCAGTGAGAACACTGGTACAGGGTTATTTTTTACAGTTTCAACATAACAGACTCTTATCAGAAAAAATATTCAAGTACAACCAGGGAGCATTGCCACTGTACACGTTTTGGCATCGAAGCCTTTTTATGTGGCTGTTACCCCAAAATGTGCGTGCTTCTGCAGCTTGTAACTTTTTTTTAATTTCAGCTTTACTAAAATATAATTGACAAATAAATTTATCACATGGTTAAAGTATACATCGTGGTGACTTAAATTTACACATGCATTGAGAAAGGATTTTAGTTCATTAAAATCCATCACCTCACTTTCCTTCCTTCCTTCCTTCCATCTTTCCAGCCTTCCTTCCATCATCTTTCCTTCCATTCATCTTTCTTTCCCCCCTTCCTTCCTTCCTTCCTTCCTTCCTTCCATCCTTCCTTCCTTCCTTCCTTCCTTCCTTCCTTCCTTCCATCCTTCCTTCCTTCCTTCCTTCCTTCCTTCCTTCCTTCCTTCCGCCTGCTTTCTTTCTTTCTTTCTTTCTTTCTTTCTTTCTTTCTTTCTTTCGGCGACAGTGGTTGATGGTGACGGTGGTGGTAACACTTAAGTCCTGCTCTGTTAGCAAATTTCTTGTTCAGCCATGAGAAAGAAAGAAATCCAGACATTTGCAACAACATGGACAGACCTTGAGGGCATTATGCTAAGTGAGATACACCAGACAGAGAAAGACAAATAGTGCAGGGTATCAATTACATGTGAAACCAAGGCGGGGAGTCAAACCCATAAAACAGAGAGCCAAAAAATCGTTTTCAGGGGCGGGGGGGTGGGGTGTAGGTAATAGGGAAACATTGGTAAAAGGTACAACTTTCGGCTATAAGATGAGTAAGGTTTGAGGATCTAATGTAAAGCATGGGGACTATAGTTGACAGTGCTTAATTTTAGATTTTGTTTTCTTTTGCTTCGTCATTTTCTGTTTTGATTTCTTTTCAAATGAGATTATATTAAGTATATTATTCATCAGCTTGTTTTAATAGCTTTGTTCAAATATAATTTATGAGCCATAAAGTTCACTCATACTAAGTGGACAATTGAATGGTTTTTGGTAAATTTGCAGGGTTGTGTAACCATCACCTCAATTAAGTTTTAGAACATTTTCATCATGCCAGTAAAATCCCTTATGCCCATTTGCAGTCAGTCCCTATTACCTCCCCCCGGTCCAAGGCAACCACTAGTCTACTTTCTGTGTCTACAGATTTGCCCTTCCTGAACGTTTTGTACAAATGGAATCCTACAATATGGAATCATCCGTATCTGGCTTCTTTCACTTTGCATGCTGTTGTGGGGTTCATCTGTGTTGTAGTGTTTATCGGTAGTGTATGCCCCTTTCTTGATGACTGATGCTCCGTTGAAGGGACGGAACATAGTTTTTCACCGATTCACCGATAATGGACATTTGTTTCCACTTTGGGGCTGTTATTAATCATGCTGCCATGAACATTCATCTACACATCTTTGAGTGGATGTATGTTTTCATTTCTCCCGCTTGATACCTAGGAAAGAATAGCTGGGTCATACGGGAAATTTCTGCTTAACATTTTTAAGATACCGCCAAAATGTTTTTTCCATAGTGGCTGCACCATTTCACATTCCCCCTAGTAACATACGAGTGTTCTAATTTCTCCATATCCTCGCCAACATTTGTAATTGTCTGTCTTTTTTTTATGATAGCTCTCCTTGTGGACGTGAAGTGGTATCTCAATGTGGTTTTAATTTGCATTTCTCTGATGGCTAATGATGTTGAGCGGCTTTTCATGTGTTCTTGGCCATTTGTATATCTTCTTTGATGAAATATTATTCAAATCTTTTGCCTGTTTTTTTTTAATTAGTTTGTCTTCCTATGATTGACTTCTAAGAATTCTTTATATATTCTGGATATAAGTCCTTTATCAGGTGTATGATTTGCGAATATTTTCTGCCCATCAGCTGCTTGACTCTTCACATTTATGATGGTGTCTTTTGAATGCAGAGTTTTTAATTTTGATGAACTCCCGTCTGTCGGGTTTTTTCTTTTAGGAATCATACTTTCGTTGTATCTAAGAGCTCTTTGTCTCACACTAGCTCCCAGAGACTATCTCGGTGTTTTTTTCCTAAAAGTTTTATAATGTTAGCTCTCTCTTTTAGGCCTGTGTGACCCATTGAACTTTTGTAGGGTGTGAATTAGGCATTTCATCTTCTTGCCCGTGGATGTCCAGTTGTCCAGCACTCTTTGTTGGAAAGACCACCCTTCTCTCACTGAAATGCCTTGGCACATTTTGTCAGAATTCAGTTGACCATAAATATAATTCATTGTCATATATATTTATCTCTGGACTCTCATTTCTGAACCTTTGATCTGTATGTCTGTCTTTATCTCAGCACAAGACGGTCTTGATTACCATAGCTTTGAAAGATGATTTGAAATTGGAAACTGTGAGTCTTCCAATTTTATTTTTCTTCTTTTTTTTTAAATATGAAATTTATTGTCAAATTGGTTTCCGTACAACACCCGGTGCCCATCTCAACAGGTGCCCTCCTCAATGCCCATCACCCACTTTCCCCTCCCTCCCACCCCCCATCAACCCTCAGTTTATTGTCAGTTTTTAAGAGTCTCTTAAAGATTGTTTTGGCTATTTGGGGTTCTTGGCATCTCTATATAAATTTTAGGATCATCTCATCAATTTCTGCAAGGAAAAAAAAAGTCTGTTGGGATCTTGTCAGGGATTGCATTCAATCCACAGACCAATTTGGGTAGAATTGCCATCTTAACAGTATTGACTCTTCCGGGCTATGGCTGTGACATGTCTGTCCATTTATTTAGATTTTCTTTAATTTCTTTCCAAAATGTTCTGTAGTTTTCTTTTTTTTTTTTTTTTAATTTTTTTTTCAACGTTTTTTATTTATTTTTGGGACAGAGAGAGACAGAGCATGAACGGGGGAGGGGCAGAGAGAGAGGGAGACACAGAATCGGAAATAGGCTCCAGGCTCCGAGCCATCAGCCCAGAGCCCGACGCGGGGCTCGAACTCACAGACCGCGAGATCGTGACCTGGCTGAAGTCGGACACTTAACCGACTGCGCCACCCAGGCGCCCCTGTTCTGTAGTTTTCAACACACAAGTTTTGTACTGCTTTTTTTTTTTAAGTTTATTTATTTATTTCAAGAGATAGAGAGCAAGAGAGGGGCAGAGAGAGAGAATCCCAGGTAGGCTCTGCACTGTCAGCACAGAGCCCGACGTGGGGCTCAGTCCCACGAGCCATGAGACCATAACCTGATCCGAAATCAAGAGTTGGACGCTCAACCCACTGAGCCACCCAGGTGGTGCTGTACTTCTTTTGTTACATTTATTTCTGAGTACTTGAGTCTTCTTGGTGTTATGGTGAGTGGAGTTTTTTCTTTTTCAGTTTTGAACTGTTCCTTGCTGCTATCCATACATACAGTTCGTTTTCACGTATTGATCTTTTATCCACTGAACTGACTCGATTTGTGTATTAGTTCTAATAACAAACCAAGGGTTGTTTTGTGGATTCCTAAGGATTTTCTACGTTTCAGATCATGCCATCTGTAAATAAGCATAGTCTTGCTTCCTCTTTTCCCATACGGGTCACTTTTATTTTCTCGTTTCGCCTGATGCAGAATTTTAAGGACGAAAACTTGGTAGATTTTCACGAGTACACTTACGATATAAATGAGGAGCCAACTTGCGCGATCTCAGATGAGCCTCACAGAGACAGAGGGAAGAAGTGGTCACTGCTCTCGCAGACGAGTAAAAATGCCAATTTGCATAGACTTGGGGTTTCATGATCTTCCTCTTAGTGGGTGGTTCTTTCAGCAGCCTGACCAGAGGCGGGCATGAAAACGCCTGAACAAAGCATGAAAGTACCCTGAGTGGGCAAAGATAGATGCCATGCATCCTCCAAGTTCATTTCTGTAACCCAATGGGAAATCTCTGATCTACACGGAACCCCATCTTCGAGTCTACATGTTGTTTCAATAAGCATGAGTATGTGGTTTTCTAGGGGTTGGTTTGGCTTGGGGTTTCTCTGTAGCTGTGTTTTAGGAAGGGTGTTAGAGAAGAGACAAACTAAGAGTTGCACAAAGGACACCAAAAAGTGAAAGGATAATGTCTCACAGTGAGAGAAGACATTGAAAAGACTCCACCTATATTTCCAGACACCTGCTCAAGGCCTCGTGCTCAAGAATTGGAAAGCACCTCCAGCAAGCCAGTTGAAGGCCACCTCCCAGTCTCTGCAGGCTGTGAGCAAAAGCCAAAACCCCAGTGGCCCCCTCCATTTCTTTTGTGGCTGATGAATCCGATTCGAGGGCAAAATACTTCATAATTTTCCCTATGAAATTCTGGCTTGTTAGCGTCAACCCATTGTTCTCGTCTTTCACGATCTCTTCAGATTCTGATTCTCTTTCCTGGGCCAGAGATTGTAACTAAGCCAAGGGGTGATTTCTCACGGTGATAACCCTGTGTTCTCACGAAAGTTAAATCTCATTTACTACGGAATAAACACTGTAGCTCACGTAGCTTCTTAAAAAGTTCGTCATCAAGGAATATTGGGAAAAGATATACAGTAACAAAATAAGAGCCCACCATCTAGCCAGGCTGTTAGAGTGGGAATTTACAGGTAGACAAGGGGGGAGGTTAGACCGATCCACGTAGGAACAGCTCAGAATTGGAGACATCAGTATGAACTCATGTTTCACTTAATGTAGATACAGACGGTTGCATATAGAACTATTTACAAACCTGTGTGTATCCACAAAGGTTAATGTACACGCATGTATTTCTGTGCCCTGTCAGCTGTCAGGGCCTGAAGGAAAGGACACCCAGGTGCAGCAAGCACATCTTCACCCAGATCTTGGTTTCTAATACCGTTCTCCAGTAATGTGAAAAATGGCTCCCAAGAGATTCTAAGATTGGAGCAGGAAATATGCAAGATGAGCCCGGAGTATTTTATAGTGCCAGGAAAGGAAGTGCTTAAAAAAAAAAAAAAAGGAAAAAAATTTCAGGGATGTTTGTCAGAGGATCGCAGGAGCCACCCAAAAGAGTTTCTGGTGGCCAAACCTGGAATAATTTTATTAGCAAAACCATGAAGTAGCATTGCAGTATAACCCCAAGTATGATTCTACACTGATATTAATAAATTGATCAATTTGGGAGAAGAGATAAACGTGTGTAGAATTCCAGGTAATTTCTGTGGGTCCTCTGCCCTCAATAGGGTAGCATAACTCCTTAGATGTGGGCCGTGCACAGTGAGTGGCTTAATTCCAAAGAGGATTGTATGAAAGGGGAGGGGGACACTATACAGTAGAGACACCCGATAAACACTACTTCAGCCTGGTGAACATCCAGCCAAGGGAGTCATAAATGCTGGCAATAGAATATTATTGTATCGTATAATATAGTATAATATAGATAGTATAGTATAGTATAGTATAGTATAGTATAGTACAATACAGATAGTATATTCATACTCTTGATATTATGTGATGAAAAGGATGCTCTACCTCTGTGATCTTCCTCCCCCAAACCCGTAAGTTCAGTCTTACTATGAGAAAACAAACAAATTGCAATAGTGGGGCAGCCTCCAGAATAGCTCAGTTCTCCTAAAATGTGTCAAGGTCATCAAAACCAAGGACATTTGGAGAAAGTGCCCCAGCCAAAAGGAGCAGAAGGAGACATGACAATTAAATGGAATGTAGCATCCTGAAGGATTCTGAACCAGAAGAAAGACATGAGGTAAAAATTAAGGAAATCTGAATAAACTACGGACTTTAGTTAATGATACTGTATCAGTATCGGCTCATGAATTGTAATGAATGTGCCACACTTAAGGAAGATCGGGGATAATGATAATACGTGAATGTAGTATTAAGGACACTGGATGTTGGATATATGGGAATACCGTGTACTGCCTTCTCAATTTCTTTGTAAATCTAAAATTATTCTTAAAATAAAGTCGATTTACAAGAAAAACCAACGTCACTACCAGTTTTGAAAAATCTTAAAAGGTTGGCATCAGTTATCTGGAAAATTTATTTGTGAGAAAACCTATTCCTTTATGATGATGGATAAGTGAAGCATTGCTGAATGGTCTCTGCCTGTCTGAGCAAGTTAATGTTTCCAAGAAAAGAGGATGGGGCTTGTGTAGGAGAAAGAAAATGCGAGTGTGTGCGCACATGTGGGTATGTGTGTGTTTAAACAGGAGGAAAAAGTGAATTCTAAAATGTTAAAACCTTGGAGTGGAACTTAATCTAATTTACAAGCAGTTCCACTAGAGTTGTGTGAGGATTTTTTTGTTGTTGTTGTTAAAGAGAAAAACTAGTTTCAAGCATTATTAAGCTTTTTTCCCCTCCCAGAAGCTAAGAAAACCATCTGTGAGAACCTGTTTGCATGTTTGTTTTCTACAATAAAATGCAAAATACTTCTTCCTGTTAGCGGATTATACCATATGTCTCTCCCTGTAACAAAATCAGCATGTTTATTAATGAACCCAATCAGAGGCAAAGATTTAGAAAGATTTAAGGAACAGAGTTTTCCATTCAATATTTCAGCAAAAGAAACTTCTGGTTAGACATCATTGTTGTGCTTGGAAAATAGTAGCTTTGTTTTCACTTTGAAATCAACTTAAACTTGGCAGGGGACAGGGAGCAGGAGGAGAGGGAGGCCTTTGAAAATTTTTTGTAAAAAAAAAAAAAAAGTCTGCATTTAAGAATGGCCCTTCCTGCCTGGTGATTCCCCTCCTGATTCATCCACAGTTTGTATGTGATTAATAATTAATTTGATCAGTTTCATTTTTTTTCCAGACAGACTAATTAAAGTGCTCGATGGCCCAGATCCCCCATATCTGATTGCAGTGACAGGCCCGTGGGCTTCCTGGAGTGACAGGAAGCGAATGAAGTAGTTTCAGCCATATTGGCAAAGCAGCCCGTGGTGCCCACAGTGGAAACCTCTGAGTGTCCCAGCTTCAGGCCATCTGAATAATCACGTGGGTTGGTGGCACTGGGCGTGGCACAGTGCGTTAGAAAGAAGTCTGACACGACCCAGGCAAGTGGCCCGGAGCAAATGTCTTCTTCTCTCTAGGCCCCAGGCTGCTCGTCTGACAAATGAGGATGTCAGCTCTGCCGTTCTTTGATTTCTGAACTTGTGGGCACGTGGCCGTGACAGCAGAGACCATAAGCAGCCAGGAGTCTTGGAAGCCAGACACGGGACAGATTTTAGGGTAGATGTTCTATTCTGCTCATTCAACCTCCATCCAGATCTTCTTTCTACCCAGTGGTGTAGATAGCCCCACAAACTTATTTCATTGCACGGATTTCTTGTCTGCCATGGCTTCTCAGAAATCTGGGGAAAAAAATGAAACCCCCGTTTCCAGGGGCACAGCTTCGGGGGAAAAAGTGACTCGTGAGCCCTTGGAAGGGCCCAGAGACGCTGTGGAGCCGCTGTGAGGCTGGGCCAGGATAGCCACTCTGCCTTGCTCATGGGGGGGTCTTTGGGTGGCGTTTTGGTGCCATAGTCGTGACACATACAGGTCTCAACACGGCAGCTGCAAAGCATTATCTTGTTCTCATGAGCTAGAGCCGGTGAGAACAGGGAGGAGGTCTGGGCAATTTTGGTAACTATAGAAAAAAAAATTTTTTTTAATTTGAGGACACGGGTTAGGACAGAGCAGGTAGAGTTAAATACTTACACATTAATGGTTTGGGGATTTTTTTGTAATGTTTTTTCTTGAGAGAGAGAGGAAGAGAGCGTGTGTGCAGCTGGGGGAGGGGCAGAGAGAGAGGGAGACACAGAATCCGAAGCAGGCTCCAGGCTCCCAGCTGTCGGCACAGAGCCCGATGTGGGGCTTGAACTCACGAACCGTGAGATCCTGACCTGAGCTGAAGTCAGATGCTTAACCCACTGAGCCACCCGGGCGCCCCCAACGCTAATGCTTCTGAGGGCAGATGGGGAATCCTCTTAAAAAGGCCTTTTGACTGTTCCACTGCCCTGTCTCTGGGATGGACACTTCTCCATAGCCTCCGATCCATCCCAGTTCTCCACGTGCCCTGCCATCCATGGAAAAATGCATTTACACCAACAAACCCCGTGCTCTCAAGGAGTGCTCTGACCCCTGGATACTCTGGCTTCTCAGATCTCTCGGACATCTGTGGCTTTCTTTTGCCGGGGGAGGGGGGGCAGCCTGGAGGCAGAGGAGCGCGACGCTAGCAGCAAAGTCTGCTGCCCTGTGTGGCCAGGTTAGAGCGAAGTCAGGGGCTAAAGAGGTTAGGAGACTTTCTGGCAACCAGGGGTGTCGCCGAGAAAGGCCACCCGCCCCCACCCACCCACTGAGGCTCTGAATGCCGAGTTCCCAAGTGACTGCCAAGGAGCAGGCCAGATGGACAGTGATCAGCTGTCACGTTGGACAGCTGCTCTCCCCTGTGATGAGAGCACATGCTGATGAGGCACGGGCTGAGGCTTTGAGCCCATGTCAATTGGCTTTGCTCTCTACTCCATCATTACGGAATTTTAGTTTAATTCAGCAAATAGACATTGGTCTCCTGTTTTTGCCAGCCAATAGAGCAAGACACTGAGTGTGGAGACGGATAAAATAGGTCCTTTACCTGATGGAGAGACAGACATGAGCAAACAGACCTCATTCACTGTGACAGATGCGAGATTATCTGGAAAGAACAGTCGAGCCAGACCTGGGACGGATTGTTGCAAGTGTGGGATTAGGATTGTGGCTCAGTCACTTAAGCGTCCGACTCTCGGTTTCAGCTCAGTTCATGATCTCACGGTTCATGAGTTCGAGCCCCACGTCGGGCTCGGTGCTGACAGTGCAGAGCCTGCTTGGGATTCTCTTTCTCCCTCTCTCCCTATCCCTCCCCCTCTCACTCAAACGTGCTCTCTCTCTCTCTCTCTCAAAATAAATAAACTTAAGAAAAAAAAAAAGAACAGCCCCAATCCATCTTCCCTAGTCACAGACCCCTCAAAACCAAGATCCAGCTGTAGGAAGCATGTTGTAGTTCATTAGAGCAGTATCTCCTTAATTCTTCCAAGGAGTATTAAAAGCATAACTTGAAAAAACGATGTCATAAACCCATACGAGTGGGCAGTAGTGGATTAAATAAAGTTAAACACGTTGCTTTCGTTGGTGGGTTGTTTTTTAACTGCAGAACTTCTCAGAACCTTGAGTCTGCTAAGCATACTTTGTGAATATCCCAGAGGAGGATATGGTCTTGAGGGGTTTGACTTGAAAGCCTTTTCCCACAGAGAATCTCCTTGAACCTGGGGCCCTCATGTCCTCAGACCCTGGTGCAGTGTCTCGTCTGGACTAGAAGTTTGCAGAGTGGGATCCCAGCCCTGGCTCTGTCACTGGCAAGGCCTTAGGATATCCTGTAACCCTCTCGGACCCCATTCCCTCATCGAGACAAGGCGGTAGTGACATCGGCCTGTCTTTCCGGATGGTTATGAAATACTCTATAGGAAAGCAGTTTGTACTAATAAGGGCTAGGATTGTTACTGCTACACGGTGACAATAATGGTTCTGATAAAGCCCTCCAGGCCTTAACTGCTTGATTGCCCCGAGGCTTGGAACCTCTCCCACTCTGCAGAAACTTCCCTCTCCTTATGTTCCTCCCCCCCTCCCCCCGAGCTACTTCTTATAGCCACCCCTTCAACCAAATGTTGGTACCCCTGAGGCTTCTGTTTGGGGGATCCTTTTTTCTTTTCACGCTGGACCATTTCTCTTGAAATTTCCATGTGTCAACGTCGCCTGTAGCCGGCCGCCCGTGTTTCTGTCTCCAGCGTTAACTTCTCTCATCAGCTCTGGATCCGAATTGCCAGCTTCTCGCCACGTATTTCTATGTATTTATCTCCAACTCAACGCTGGTACATCTGTTTACCATTCCCCACCCACTGTGCTCCATCACGACCGGGTACCAACCTACCTGCTGCCCATGAACTCCTGCCCATCCTTCAGAACCCACTTGAAATGTCTCCTCCTTGCTTCTCTCCTCCTCTGCGCCCCTAGAGAGCTCTGTGCCTACGTCTAACATGGCCCGTCTCACCCTGGCGTTGTCATCATTGGTGTGGGTTTTGTGAAGTCAAGGACCATGCCTTACTCGTGTTTAAATTCTCCTCACGAAGCAGAGTGCAGGGCACGTGGTAAGTCTGTTAAGGTGGATGTGTATATCTCATTCTAGTCATGCCTGCGCAGCAGAGGAGAGCTTCATATTTAATGCCACATCTGGCTTTACACCAGAGCCCTGAACCTGCCGGAAACAGTTTTGTTTTTGTTTTGTTTTGTTTTTTTTCTCTTCCCCCCCGCTGGCTAGGGCTTGCAGGCACCTAGAAGCCGAAGACCTACAGAGGCTCCGGAGGAGGCCACGGGTGCCTCTGGCCGCAGCTCCCCCTTGGCTCTGGGCCGGCCAGTGCTCCTAGCGCATGGCCCTCGCCTGGTGGAGGTGAGCACCCTCTCCTCCCCACCTTGGCCGAGCCGTGTTGATATTCTGGCGGCATAGCCAGGCTTGTTATTGAGCACATGCTTTGCAGATTAGCCTGTTTGTATAGCCAATCGAACATGTGCTCCATTAAAAATTAAAGCATCCTGTTTTAAGGATGGAGCAGGAGACATCAGCTGCCACTGTGTAGCAGACATGCAAAGCCCCAGAGCCCATTACCATAGGTTACAGCAAATGTTAATCAGTGCCAGCGCAGTTAAATAATGCAGTTTGTGCAGATGGCGCTGGTACATCTCCTCACAGATGTGTCCACAAGTCCCGGAGGTTGCCGTATCACAGGCGTTGTCGGGAGCAGTCAGATCTGATGCTGACTGTCAATATCACCTTTTGTGTTTGCGCACATCCACCCGCCAGCTGAGCGGCGGCGAGCAGGACGCCTCCGGGCCCCACTTCCAGCAGCCCCTCCAGAAGCCGGAGCAGAGAGTTTTCGCATGAAGCTCCCAGGAAAAGCAGGCATATTTCTGCTAAATAGCCGGGAACCCCAAAGTAAAGCTCCTCGGTCTGTTCCCTGACCCTCGCCCGGCTGCACCCCGTGAGCCGCGTCCAAGCCGGGTGGAGTCGGGGGAGCGTCCCCGCCCTCGCTCCTCACGGGGCTCTGCTTGGCCGCGGCCAAGAACGCACACGTATTTGTCTTCGCCGGTTCGGCAAGCGCAAGGACACCTCCCCGATCGGAGTCGTTGGAGTTGCTACAGCTCCTGCCGTGCACACACGGCCTGATTCCGAGCGGCGGCACGTTCGTTCCCAAAGCCCAAGCGCTCGGTTCCCTGGTCCAGGTGTCCCTACCCTAGGGCCCGGAACAGACACTTTATGTAAAATTAAGGAGCAGATCGCCATTCGTGCTGCCAGCAGTGAGAAGCAGCTCATAGCAGGAAGAGAACCGGACCCGCTCTCTGCTCTCCCGGTACCTCTTGACTAGCAGCTGTTGGGGGGACCCTTCGGTGAAGGGGCAGGTGCTCGGGCAGGAACAGGTACGGTTACTGAGCCCCACAAGAGTGATAACCCTCTGTTACCAGGAGGAAATGAAATTAAGCTCAAAGTAGGCAAGTGTGGGTGCGCCTGGGTGGGTCAGTCGGTGGAGCGTCCCACTTCGGCTCAGGTCGTGATCTCACGGTTCGTGAGTTCGAGCCCCGCGTCGGGCTCTGTGCTGACAGCTCGGAGCCTGGAGCCTGCTTCGGATTCTGTGTCTCCCTCTCTCTTTGCCCTTCCCCCGCTCAGGCTCTGTCTCTCTCACCCTCTCAAAAATAAATATTAAAAAAAAATAGTAATCAAGTGTGGGAAACGTTTAAACCGAGAACCAGGGAAGATTTCTCTTGATAGAGTTCATGTTCTCCTTAAAGGGCCCCGCTTGGGCTTCCTGAAAGATATACCGCCGTAGGACAACCCATTCCTGAATACCGTGAGGCACTAACGTAGCAATGAGACTAGACTCACAAACTAGGCCCTCTTCTTCATTCCCAGGGGTAGCGGATTGCAAGTGGGGATTGTAACTATTGCTACATGCACCTGCTGGAGGTGCAGGAACCAGGGGCGTGCTTTCTTCTACTTGAATGCAGATACATTGTTCCTGCTTCATCTTAAAAGTGCTGCCCTGGAGGTACCTGGGTGGCTCAGTCGATGAAGCATCCCAACTTCGACTCAGGTCATGATCTCAAGTTCGTGGGTTTGAGCCCCGCATCGGGCTCTGTGCTGACAGCTCAGAGCCTGGAGCCTACTTCGGATTCTGCGTCTCCCTCTCTCGCTGCCCCTCCCCTGCTTACACTCTGTGTGTGTATGTCTCTCTCTCTTTCTTAAAAATAAATAAACGTTAATTTTTTTTTTAAATACTGCTCTGAAAGCCATGCATCCTTCCCTTCTACCCTGTCTTATCTACTACCCTCCATTTGTTGAAGATTTTAACTTCCAGCTCCCTCTTTTCTTCCCACCAAGACTGCGCATTCACACGGGGCAGCCCATCTCTGCCTCAGGCCCCCCAGTTCCTGACCTTTTGCAGCTGCCTCAACCCTCCATTCCTGTCATCACCCTGCATCTGGTCACTACCAGTAATGAATTGTGATTTCCAAACAATCAGAGGCAAGGAGGCCAAGGAACTGAGAGTCGGGGATGCCCAGAACCCCCCTTGACTCCTCTCACGTTTAGAGGAGAGGTGCTTACCTCGCTCAGACACCTTCCCACTGCTCCAGCTCCGTTCCCCTCCACTCAGTCTGGTGGCCTGTGATCTGTCCTTCCAACAAACTGAGCCAGTCTGTGCCTCAGAGGCTTGTTCCGTCTGCCTGAGTGCAGACCCTTCTACGGTCACTTGCCTTGTTCCCGGACTTCAGTAGGGTCTCCCTGTTTAAGTGGCATCTCCTCGGGGCACCTGGGTGGCGCAGTCGATTAAGCATCCAACTCTTGATTTCAGCTCGCGTCATGATCTCGCGGTTTGTGAGTTCAAGCCCGGCATCGGGCTCCGTGCTGTCATACTGTCAGCATGGAGCCTGCTGGAGATTCTCTCTCTCCCTCCTCTCTCTCTCTGCCCTTCCTCCACTAGTGCCCTCTCGCTCACGCTCTCTCGCGCTCTCTCTCTCTCAAAATAAATAAATAAAACTTAAAAAAAAGTAGATGGTATCTCTTTGGAGATGCCTTCCCTGACTGTGTCAAAACGGCAGTGTCCTCCACACCCCAAATGACTCTGCAACTCCTGCCTTGCTTTTCTTCAGAGCACTTAGCCAGCATTTGCACACGCATGCGTGCACACAGACACACACACACGCCCCTAAACACAAGCATTCATTCAGTGAGTGGCTCACCGACTGAGCCACACAGGTGCCCCAAGAAGACAGGGTCATTTATAACACCTATTTTTGCCAAAAATGTTTTTGTTTTTGTTTGTTTGTTTGTTTGTTTGTTTTTTCAAAACCCAACACTTTATCAATGAGCATCTTTCAGTTCCAGCGATCTGGGAAAGCAGAATAATCCATTTTCGTGATATTTTGCGAAATCAGGATAGACTATTCCAAGCTGTGAGGCCCCTGGTGCTAGCCTTCGGACTTGCCTCCATCCCGAGGTTACCTCCCTGGTAGGCTCTTCTCTTCTCTTTTGTTTTCCCCAAAACTTCTTTTAATTTTTAATTTTGTCCTTTGAGGACAAAAACAAGGTTTTAGAGTGCCGCACCAGGCAAATACAGCTGATGTGTTTAGTGGGTTTGGTGATATGCATGAAAGCGGAGGGGACCCACGGTTCAAAGTGTGGCCTACGGTCGCAGCCACACCGAAGGGACCGTCCCTGGAGTGCTGTGGGCATGTCATTCTCTTAACTTTTTAGGGTATGAATCATAACATTGGTTCCCTTTACTTTAGATAAGTTGGACCGGGAAGTTTCAAAAGTTTGTGTCTGTGAGCAAAAATGACATAAGGTGGTTCTTTTTCATGACCCTAGTTTGGAAGAAAAGCTCCACACCAGGGGGAGACTATCACCGTCATCTAATAATGTATCTTCCTTTCGCTTTGATCCTCCCTCCTAGATCTTAGCAGATGAGATCGTAGCTTCCCTCTCCAGATTTTTTAGTTGGCTTCCTTCTTGTTTTACCAATGGGAGCTTAGTTGCTCGCCTCAGCCAGCCCATCACTAGGGTCCTTGCTCTGAAGATGATACACACCTCTGTGCTTTTGGGTGTGAGTCACAGAAGGGCCTCACCCAAAGTAGTCCTGAAAGGGGGCTGTTCCGTTCATGATCTCTCGCACTGAGACGTAGCCGGCTGAGTGCTGGCCTCCCTGAGGGTATGGTGTCTTCGGCGTCACCCTCTGCGGATAAGACGGCGGCCAGAGCTGGAAGTATTGCATCCCTACCCCAGACGCCCAAGGAAGGAAGGGAGGGAGCAGGCCTCCTCCTTCGCTGTATGTCTCTTTTCCGTGAGAGGGAAAATCTTCTCCAAAGATCTTGCAGCAGCCCTCCCCCTATAGCATGAATGACCTAGGCAGGACTCGGTTCCGTGTCTGCTCAAAACCAGCCGCTAGGGAATACCGGTGAGCTTGTAGCACTGTAGCATCTCCTGAGCTGTGCACATGGCTGGCTGATCCCTGAGCAAGGCTGTCTGTTCTCTCCTGTAACAGAGAAAGAGGACACCGCTGCTGGGGAGACTACCAACCCGTTGCTTCTACTGGGAAAGATTCACTCCCAAGTGGAGTAGTAGATTAGCCTGGGATCTGTTTTGATAGGCCAGAATGTTATAAAGCATTTAGAAGTAATCTGCGAATACTTGCTTATTTAAGGCATCGCCAATCATGTACCTACCGGTATGATAGCACTTAGCACACAGCATCATGATTCTGTGTCTACGTGTCTGTCGCCAGGGACCTCTGGCTTCCTCTTTGCATCCAGAGCACCCGGGACGGTGCCTAGAACGTTCTACAGAGATAGAGGCTCACTCGGTGTTTGTTCAATGAACGAACGAACAAATGAATGAATGGACAGATAAGCGAATGTCAAGTAAGATATTCATGAAACCGTGTCTTGTAAAGCACAATTAAAGTAATTGTAAGTGTTTACCCAGAAACAGAATGCATGAACAAAGGAATAAGCAGATGATGACTAAGGTGTTTTTGAAGCCGTGTCCCATGAACTATTAAAGTGACTCTAACTGACTCTAACTGTATACCTGCAGAAGAAAAGATTTGAGGAATACAGTGACTTTCTGAAATGCAGTACCTAAAATCCTTTCACGCAAAAGATCAGGATCACCTTGTGGGGTCACTAAGGACAGAGAAAGGAAAAGTGAGTTGAAAATACAAGGAGACAGAAGGCTCTGTCTTGTGCTGAACCAAGGTCTAAAAGGCATGTAAAGATGGAATCGGCTGCCCGGGCAAGAGTGAGCTTCCTGTCACCAAGCACACAGCCACTGGCCACTTGGCAGGATACCGTGAGGGGAGGTTCCATTTATTCTTGGAGATTAAACCAGATGTTGCTGATTCTCTGATGTAACCCTGGCAGTGATAGGATCCTCTGAAATGTTAAGCGAACTAAACTCTTACCATCAGATGTTGAAATGGAGGAAGAACAGGGGTCATTTCCAGAGCTGCAAGAGGTTTCATGATGCTCGAAAACGTCTTTGAGTAAACCCATCTGGATGCACCGTGAAAAAGAAAAAGGTGTTTCGATCTCACTGGTTTCGTCCATCTTTGTGGGACCTGCTTCTCGCTTCTCAGCACGCTGTCCTGTTTGTGTGTGATTAAAGTTCACCTTGTGAACTCTCGATGTGTCGGGGAGAGAAGGAAGCGAAGCACTTATCTTCGGAGGGGTTGGGGGGGGCGGGATGGGGTCCACATGTATGCGTCTCAACCGCCCACCTGCAAAATTGAAAGAGAAGAGAGATGGAAATTGGGAACCGGTGGGACATCGTTCACTCTTATAATTATAGCGAGGGAGTGTACCGCAAATGTATGTTCCCTCCGTAAAACAGGTGTCCTGCCCTTAAAATGGTAATTAT
The DNA here is from genome assembly GCF_024362965.1 of Panthera pardus. Classification (NCBI taxonomy): domain Eukaryota; kingdom Metazoa; phylum Chordata; class Mammalia; order Carnivora; family Felidae; genus Panthera; species Panthera pardus. The sequence continues at coordinate 2,812,963 of NW_026526969.1, read as the reverse complement.
AGACTATTTCAGATCAATGATCTTCACTTATTTCATATCGCTGTGGTATTTTTTTTTTCCATGTTTAACCTCCCTGTGATGCGGAAAGCTTGTTCACCCTTGACAGAATCAAAATGCATATAGATTTTCTGAAATAAGGCCCCTTTCTGGAAATATCTTGTGGTTTCGTTTCAAGATGTAATATCCTGAGGAAGGTTTAGGTTGGCTTTTTATTTTAATATGAAACAAAAAAGTAAAATCGCCGTGCAATGAGTGATTTTACTTCCATTAGCCTTTAATGTCTTTGTGGTTTCATCTGAGGTCACTAGGAGATTATTTTTCTTGCATTATTTCATCAGCTGTCAGTTCTAGTCATATAATGTAATTTATTCAGTGCTGTGATTTTTTAGAAGACACGACTATAAGCACAGAAGGCAGTTTTTTGGAAGTTTATTTAGATGATTGTAGGGTGTCAGACTGCCTCAATCTTCTTCACGCTCAGTATCTGGAGGGTCACTTACGGATTGCACATGACCTTGGATGCTCAAGTGGTTATTCACGGCTGTGTTTTTGTACCCAGCACATAAAAATATATCTGCAGCTTCTTTATTATCATCTTTTGAAAGACTGTGGCTTTCCTGTGGGGTGTGCAGTTGTATTCACTACGTAGATTACAGGATACATGGTATATCTCTGTATTTAACATCAACAGTAACCCTTTGAAAAAAGGAGGTTTTATTTCAGGCTTACGCTATTAATATAGTCACTCCTGGGCTTTGATTACAATAATGCAGCGAATTTATGTTTGCATATGTAGTGAGTATCATTCAGGAAATCATTTGAAAATCATTCATTAAATACCAACTGCACACATCTTGTCAGTCCCTAAAGGTTATAAAGAAATTAGAAATTCTCTGCTCTTGAACTTGAATACGTGATTGAGATCCGTGAAAGCATCTAGAAGACTGGCCCTTTAGTTTGTTTTAGGAATTTGAGAATACTTTTCATTTCTTATATATTTTTTAAATTTTTTAGAGAGAGAGCACACACAAGTGGGGGGGGGGGGAGAAGGGCAGAGGGAGAGAGAGAATCTTAAGCAGACTCCACGCTCCGCACCGGGCCTGACGCAGGGCTCAGCCCCACGACCCCGGTGTCACGAACTGAGCCAAAATCAAGAGTCGGACACTTAACTGAGCTACCCAGGCGCCCCGAGAATAATTTTTAAGTGTTAAAAAAATCAGAGCCCTACATAGTAATAGTTGTACCTTTACCACCTTGTAATGTAAAAAATATAAAACACACGTACTGAAATACATGCAGATAAAATGATACAACGTCTGGGGTTTGTTTTAAAAGTTCTGTGGAAAAGAGGAAGTTGTGGAATGGATAGGGTATAGAGGAAACAAGGCTGGCCATGAGTTGATAATTCTTGAAGTTGGGTGATGGTAGTCGGGGGGTTATTACATAGTTCTCTCTACTTGTATGTATGTTTGAAATTATCCATTCAAGAATACATAAGGAAGAAAAGGTTACCATGAATTTTGAAAGGAAAATGTCTTTTTACGGTCACGGAAGCATCCCTATATGTTTGAAAAATCACAGTAGTTACATGAGAATGGCATATGATTTATTGAGACTAGAGGCAGAGCTTGGCCCTCATGGGTTCCAGAGCCCCTTTGCTGTACCTGTTAGTGTACATTCCCTAAGCGAGTTCCAGGCAGCTCGCTACACGCCGGGTGCACGACCATTGAGCACATTCTAAGTGACGTCAACCTTGACTGTGGAAGCGTGCCCGTGGCTTCCTTAGCATGCTGTGGCTGTGTGGCTTAGGAAGGGTAGCACTCTGCGGAAGAAGACAGACCTGCCAGACGAGCCGGGTAACGTTTAACACAGACCGTGGTTGAGACAGGCTGGAGAGCCTAGGATGGGACGCAGACAACCGACAACTGAATCCATTCGGAAACTCCGAAGCCTCTGCACGATGGGAGTTGTAGTCGAATTCAGCCTCCACCAGATTTGCCCTTGGCCACTTGGCACCATTGCCACATCACCAACGACTTCCTTTTCTGACCTCGCTCATGTTGACCTATCCCTCTGTCTCCCCAAGCAGAATTTAAAACCTCTACATCGTAGTTCGATTTCAATGAAGATTAGAGAGGAGAAGTATGTTTGCTGCCTTCTGTCCCTGGCCAGTTTTCATGAGGACCTTATTTCCATGAAATTCTTGGCTTAAAAAAAGCATGCAAGTGAAATTGTTTTTAATTTATAATTACATACGTTTAAAATCTTAGAGTACATGGGAATTGAATATCTAGAGTGAATCAGCCTTCGGAAAGTGTTTGCTTATAAAAAATTATTAAATATTGGAACATTACACCAAAACAATAACATCGAAATATTGAATTCATGGTTCAGCTCTGTTGTTCGTTTAGAAGTTTAACTATTTCCCACTGTTTAAATATCTCTATCTGATCTTTTGTGCTAACGTAGCGTGTCCAAAATACTGAAAAACAAATGAATGATCAAGGAATTTAAGGAATACTCCCCCAGTGAAGCCAGAAGGATATTCTTGAGGAAAAAAAAAAAGAATGCATGAAACTTATTTAACAAGAAAGATTTGAGTCAGGTAATCTACATAATATATCCACTGGCATTAAGGCTGTCGTCTTGGTATTGCATTTCTGGTACGAATTTCGCAAGAGCTGTCTTTCACTGTCGGTTCTAATAAAGAGTGTTGGTCAGCTTAAATTCCCTGGGAGCTCAGAGTTATGTTTTGTGAACTGCATGTGCCTGAGGCCTCTCATGCATGATTTAAACTGCTTTGTAAATGTCAATAGGTGGAAAAGCATTGGATCCCTTGTAGATTTCTCCAAATCCTCTAAGATGTGTATGCCATGTATAAACCATGCTGCACTCTCAAGGCCATTGCCGTTTTTTATACTTGCCTAACTGGGGGTTTAAGGTATTGCCAGAAGCAAAATATCAGTGTGTGCATGTCTCGATCCAACCGGCCAATGAAACCCTTTATTAAGAAAACCTTTGCACCAGAAAAACGTCTCCAGTGGCCTGAAATGGGCACACCTCATGAATGTTGAATGTTCTTCAAACTCTATTTCTTCATTCTTGACTTTTTTCAAAACACACATTTGACTTGATTGAATTTGCTGATTTCATAGTACAGCATTTATTCCGTGGACGGCTGTATGGGGTTGTAGAAAAACATTTTCATTGGGAGTTCCCGACCTGGGTTCCATCCTGGATCGGCCACTCTCCGGCTATTTGTCCTTGGACGAGCCACTTAACCTTTTGGGGGTCCTGCTTTCGGATCCTTTGAGGAGAAGTTCAATGATCTCCAGCTACTCCTCTCAGCTCCAACTTCTTGGATCCCAAGAGATAGTGTCAGCCAGCCAGTGTGACGCTTTTAAAGCCACGAGAGCGCACGTGATCTTTTAATTAGGCTTATTCTGCTCTCTTCTGGGCAGCACTAGGAGCCCCGAAATGGCCAGCAGAAATCCCTTAAAGAGGCTTGAATATCAGCCTAAAGGCTTATCAACTCATTTTTATTCAAAGCTCTTCCTGGTGATGTTTCCCATTGGCCTACAGACAGTGGCGTGGATCCCGCCCTGGCTGTCCGTCCCCCACAGTGGACCCCTCCAATCGTATTTCTTGGGCAGAAGCTGTTTTCTTTTTAAACAAGTTGTTGTTTTTTTTTTTAAGTTTATTTATTTATTTTGAGAGAGGCAGAATGCAGGTGGGGGAGGGGCAGAGAGGAAGGGAGACAGAGGATCCGAAGCAGGCTCTCTGCTGTCAGCAGAGAGCCCAACACAGGGCTCGAACTCATGAACCGTGAGATCATGACCCGAGCCAAAGTCGGACGCTTAACCAAGTGAGCCGCCCAGGCGCCCCAAAAGTGTTTTCTAATGCCCAAAGAACCCAAACCAAATGATGGTGAGGAAATGGCATTCCAGGGCAGAGCCCCCCACCCCGGCCCATATGAGAAGAAACGCTAGACTGGCTTTCTCAGGGGCTCTTTCTTCCTCATTTTTGTACCCCTCGGCCTAGCACGGGGCCTGGAGACAGAGGTGCTAGGAAATGTGTGCCGCATAAACATTGCAGAATGAGTGTATTCAGAATCAGCCATCAGAACAGAGACGGCCTTTTTGTTCCTCCTCTCTTTTTGATTCCTACATGGCCCTGAATGAGACGCTTTGATCTTCTCTTTCCGTGTGTTCCCACATGGTTTCTAACATTGTGTCTTCTTGAGGGGACACTATGGGGGGTGGGGCGTAAGAATGAGTGCATATGGTAGCTTTGAAGCCAGCCTGCCCGAGTTTGAACCCTGACTTTGCTCTTACTGTCTAACCTCGGGCGGTTTACTTAACCTTTCTGGGTCTTGGGTTTTCATCTGCAAAATGGGGATAAAACTTCTGTCACCGGGTTTCGAGGATTAAACAGGCCGTCCACCCAAAGCTCTTCGAACAGTGCCCGTCACGTGAAGTGCTAGCTATTAATCAACCGTGTTTTTCTTGATGCTTTTATTCTTTTTGAAAAGTATTATTTCCGTGGAAACTTCAGTTCTTTTTTATTTTTGAGAGAGAGAGCGAGCAAGAGGGGAGAGAGAGGCCCGGGGGGGGTGGGTGTTGGGACAGAGGATCCAAAGCAGGCTCCGCACGGACCCCAGAGAGCCCAATGGAGGGCTCGAACTCACGAACGGTGAGATCGCAGCCTGAGCCAAAGTCGGACGCTCGACTGACTGAGCCACCCGGGCACCCCTCAGTTGAACCTTTTAAAAAAGAGCGAGGACAATGGCACCAGCCTTGGGGGGAAAAAAAATCACTTCCCGTCCTGTCCACCCCAGCGAGGAGTGGTCTGAAATAGGCAGCGCCTGGAGTCCAAGGTCTTGCCCACTCAGGCCACGGCTGTGTTCGCGTGGTCGTTACCCGCTGCTGCTGGAATACGCCGTCCCGAGGTCCTTGGCAGCCACACCAAGAACGACTTGGGACCCCGCGACGTGGGGAGACCTCTGAACACTGTCACCACCGGGGTGCCATTTGTGTGTTTGCAGAGTGTCAAGTAAGCACATTCTTTGTCACCCTCTGGCATGACCTCGGGGTTACTTTCTGCGGTTGTTGACAAATTTTTAGACATCCCGGTTTTATCAGCGGAAACCTTGAAGAGTGACAAATGGTTCTTGGAAGAGTTGGGACATACTATACGACGTCAGCTGGCTCATTTATAACTCGGTGATGTCCAGCGTCTGAGCCGCGCTCTCAGCATGGTCTATAGATAACTCATCCTCATGATGCTCTCCTCTCCCCAAGTCCTTGGTGCAGCTGTTCTGGTTGAAGACCCAGTTGACATCTATAATAGATATCCAGTGGAGAACCTCTTATCTTATCACTGTCTGTGTTTCAACACTGGCGGTCCCCGTGGACCGTCGGGAACAGGCAGCCAGCACATTATGGGAACGGTGACTTGCTAAGTCCCCGTGCCCTGAGGACATTATTAAGTGCTAGGGAACCTTGTTAGCTCATAAAGTCGGTTCAGACCAATTATTGCCGTGCGGCCATTACCGTTGCCAAGAATGTAACTCTTTTAAATTCTTGCCCATGAAGCCGATCTTTCCATTACATGGTATCATAGAACGAGGCTTCTGATCTGGCCGCAGCCGTATCCCACTGGCTGCAAAGACTAAACATTGCATTTGCTGCTCGATATTGGTTACCCTTCAGTGCTTCATGGCGGCAGCAAGACTGCTATTTATAGATTTACTTTCTGTCTCCCTAGTTCAGCGCAGTCAGTTTTGACACACTGTCCCGGTAATCTGATCAGCCATGCTGCTTTTAAATGAAGGTCTAGGCCTTGGCCTCCGCCGAGTGGGTGACAGCTGTCAGATACAGATAGTAGGCTACAGATCCTGGCTGCTAAAACCCTCTCATTCATTCCTGTTACAGATCATTGACCACAGCTTGAAGCCGTGCTTTACAGCCGGCCGATTAGTTGGCAAGAGATCTACATACTGTATTAGCAAGGTCAACCACTGAGATAAAGGCAAAAACTTAAACCCCTGCACTATTTTTAAACCAGCGGCCATTTGTTAAAGCTGGTTATTTTGGTACATGTCTCTCTTCCTTTCTCTTTTTTTTTTTTTTTTTTTTTTTTTCCTCGCTCAAAACACAACTAAAGAAACGTGTTAGAACTCTTGGTGAGAGTTAAAGGGGATGGTTCAAACGATGAGATGGTTCGCACCTGAGAAGGGTGTGGGGGTAGGAAACAGTGTTAGCCGTGCTCATCCCTTGTTTTAATCAGAAGGTGTTTTGGAGATCTCGGCCCGGGGCTCCCGGATGGAGGTCCAGCCTGCGTGAGTCCTCTCAGGCCCTAAGAGTGGATTAAACCCTTGCCCGCCCCTACGTCACATGGTCGGTCTTCCTGATGGCTCCAGTCTGCAGAGATTCCCTTCTTTGGGATCCTCCCTGCCCCCAGCACCTGCATCTGGGTGTCTGAAGCCTGGCATGTTCCCCCTGCCTCCTGTCACATTTGCCTAAGGACCCCTTGCACCCTGAGAAACCTCTCACCGTAAAAGGGATTCATGGACTTCTATCCCTGCTGTTCTAGAATCAACACAAGTGACCAAACCTTCAATCTTCTCTTTACCCAGAAAAGTGTCCGCCCACAAAGCCTTGAACTTTGTCAAGTGACGTGTGACTCCCCTCCCCCGCCCCGACTCTCTCCTCTCCTACTCCTTCGCTCCCATGGAACGTTCCTCTACCTTCATGACAAGCACTTGCCCCTTCCCCTTTTCCTGTTCTCCCTTGACCTCACTGTTTTACTACGTGGACCCCACTGAAGAAGAGTTCCCATTCTTCCTCAAGCCTATGCTGTCTACTCTCTCTATTTTCCATTTCCTTCCTTCTCTTCTATGAAATTGATGCATCTCTTTGTTGCATTCCCCTCTCCTGTCTGATCTCTCCTCTTTCACTCTGTATTTTGTTGACTTCTGACCGAGTCCAGGTTGCTTAGGGTTCAAGGGCGCTCAAGGCCCTTGACCGTGGGTCTCAGTCTACCATCTTGTAATCTTGCCTCCGATCTCATCTCTCCTCCACCCCTCTGCAGTCCACGCCCACATTTACTGAACGCGCCCTTCACTGACAACCCTTTGCTGTCTTTCCTTTTTCGCTCTTCACTCACCCTGGAGAATCTATAGAATGACAAGGGTTAGTATACGTACATACTCAGTACGTATCTGTAGAATGAGTGCACGAATAAAAGTCAGATGTGTGACATTGCCATCAGTGTTGACCCAGACCCTTTGAACTAAAAGGGCAATAAAGATTAGTGGAAAGAGCTTCGGTCTGACCACACACAAACTTGGGATTGAAGCCACTCAGCAGAAGTAGGACTTGGGGCAGATTACTCTCTGAGACTTGAAGGTCTCATCTATAATATGAGGCAAATGGTATCAGCTTCAGAAATTCTTAAGAGGATTAAAGGAGAGAAATGGAAGTAAAGTGCCCAGCACAGTCCCTAGCAGGTAGAAGGATCTAGAGAGATGTTTGTTAGCCAGGCGGCCGTGCAACACCCACTCCCCGAAACGTTCACCTTTGGAAAGCTGGACTCTTTCGGGGGAAGAGAAGAGGCCGGGTTTCCTGACTTTTTGCTGGAATAAACAGGGGATGTTGAAACAGACTTCGGTCCACAAGAGGTGACTCCCAGTCACGTTCTTGGCTTCCTGCTCAGGGAGTCAGTGTGGGAACGGACTTTCCCAGGTCCCACCTGGAGCTGGGACACTTCAGCCGGCAGGGAGGAGGCTTGGGGAAGTCTCAGCGGGGCTGGCGTGGGGTGTGCGAGGGGAACGCGTATCAGCCCTGGGACGCGGCCGCACAGGCCTCTGCTCCAGACGCGGCTTTGCTAGGGGTGAGGCTACAGCCCGAGACGCTCTCCTTGCCTCTGCAGGGTCTAGCAGCCATCACGGTGGTGGGATTTGGAAGGAGCCTGATCCTGTTAGGACTGAGGGAAAAGGACTGGGGGCTATGTAGAGCGGATGTGTGAAGTGAGTGGGGCGGCCGTGGCGATTTTACTGGTTTTTTTCTTGTTGCGAGTTCACGTCCCGTGGAATCCTCCGGCCCGGCTGTGGCTCCGAGCGAAGAGACGGCGCATTGGGCACGTGTGATGCCAGGCATGTGACGTGATCCCCGGCGCCCGCCGGTGCGGATGAGGTGGGAGGGAGGCGGAGGAGGGGCATACTCATGTTTCAGGAGGGGATATGCAGGATCACCTTTGTGGGTGGAAAAGAGCGAGGTCCTGAAACGTGCTTCTAATGAATTCCTTACACGCTGTTGAAATGGCAGCGATCATAATAGCTTATTTCATGTGCCTTTGAAGGGTTCCAGCAAATTGAGTCTAAGAAAGGCAGGGTGTGGGGGGGGGAGGGCAAGGTAGGGGGGGAAGCAAGTGAAATATTACTACTTAAAACATATTCCTAGACATAATAAAGCATCACAGTGAAAATATTGTTGAGACAGCTTTCATTATGCATGTTCCAGGCCTCATTATGGACTAAGCAGAAGTGAATGTGCAGCCGGGGCCTGACAATATCTGCACTGAATTCCTATTATGTAAGAAAGGCTTTCTAGTCCCTGCCAGTGTCGGGATGTGGTGGTTGGTTTTCAATAAAGGTCAGAATCGGTGCCATACTGAATAGTGCTAAAAGTGTGTTTCATTCTTTTGTAGGCCACGGGCACTGTTGGGGATTGATCTGAAAATCTGGTCTGTTGCAGGCCTTTGCTCTCAAGGGAGATTAATATTTTAGCTATTCCTTTTTGTTCAGTGCTTCTAAATGTATTTGGAATGAAAAGAAAGGTTAAAGAGGGGCTCTGGGACGGCGAGCTTCAGAGACTAGATCATTTCATGAAGGGAAATCAATTAAAAAAGGTTGACTGTGAACATTTATCCATTTAGCTCAGCCACTATTGAATTTTCATGATGGACTTCGACTCTTCGGAGAGAACGGAGCTAATGGCAATTGTTCCTTTCTCCTCAAAATTTATTATCTAGTTTATTCAATGGAAAACACTCCATCAAACTAGATAGAGGCCTTAGGCCTATTGATAGATTTGCCTGTGTGGGGTTGGAATGGGGAGGTTTGTCACAGATGTCCGGCCTTTGAAGGAAAATTAAACAAGTATCTCATTACAGAATGCTTCACTGGTCCCTGGAGGTGGCCACAGACGCAGTGGATTTAATGAGCTGGGAACGTCAATGCTGCCAAAGTTTTCCTCGACCTGTCTTTCTGAAGAACCCCTCTATTTAGGCCCACTCAAGCAAAGGAGAAAGGCACCATGCTGTTTTCTCCCTTTCAACTCCAAAGAAGGGGATAATGCACTTTTTGTGCCATGCATCCAGAGGAATTATGTGTGCTAATTTGATTAGGGGAGATTTGATTAACTGGAAAATGAGGGCTTTGCTAAGACTTTCACACGCTTAATTTAGCCCTTGCAAAGCAGACGCAACGTTGTGTCATGAAACTCAGAAGGCATATGGGAACAGTATTCAGTGGTTCGACGGCCTTTCAGACCCAACAATATCAAGGATTGCCACGGTTCATATTGGGATAATCATTTTAGAGCATTCGCTTTGCTGCAGAATACAAATTGCATTTGGCATTCCAGTTAAACGGTTCAAAGGATAATGAGATTAATATAGTAGGAAACTTAGCTGAGCAAAAGCTTTTTTTTTTTTTTTTTTTTAACACCATTGCGTAACTAGTTTCAAGGGAAACTTAGTTGAAAAATGCCCCTGGTTTTCTCCCAAGAATTCATTATGCTTCGTGGTTCTGTACACTCCTGGTCTTTCTTGGTTTAAAGTAAAAAAAAAAAAAAAAAAAAAAAAAACCTCTTCCATCATCAAAATCTCCCTGAACTTTGGGGAATGATATGATTGTTTAAGCGAAGATGGGTTTTTTTTTTTTTTTGATGCACTGAAGTACCCCCTTTCTCCATGAAATGTAGGAGCATGAGCTTGGTTGTGGACCTGGGAGGCCTGGGGGAGAGATCGTGGCTTTACTGGTGTTTTCCATTTTCCTTAGGATGTGCTTGAGCGATGGAATGTGCAGCCAAGAAATAGTCCTGTCCCCCCAACGCCAAGGCCGTTTGGGAATTACCAACAAACTCTTCAACACCTGACGTTCCTAAGGGCTTATGTAAGGAGGCATCATTCCCTTACTTTCCCAGGAGTATATATTAAAAAAAGAGAGAGAGAGAGAGACACCAGCCATACCAATCTCTGCCAACGTCTGAAAAAAGATTTCTTTAAAGGCATTCAGTGTTTAGAGGACACCTGAAATGGCCCTGCGGGGAGAGCTCTGGGCTCCATATGCCAATAATCTTTTAATACAGTCCCTTGGAGTTTCCGCCCCAAAGTCTTTTCCCAAAGATCTCCTTGCCCTGGATGACTGGTCACTTCTCTCTAGCCCTGGGCGCTGTCTCCGCCGTGCCCTTTATTTACAGGCAGATTTTGCCCTCTCTCTTCTTGGACATGCTTAGTGCGGGCAGTTGTTGACCCTCCGTTTTGCTGTTAGCACCAGAAATTTGGGCTTTTCCATGAAAATCAATCAATCAGTCCGTCAGTTAAGTGCGCACGCGTGCTGGGTCTTCGCTTTGACGCAGGCAGGGTTTAACTTTCCTGGTGAATTAGGACTGCCTCCTGCCATTCTCCGTTGGCTTGCTGCACTGCAGAAAACTATAAAAGGAGCCACTAACTAGGGCAGACCGCTGACCCGATTTGGACAGAGCGTCTTTGTTTCAGCTGGACCTGGGGGTTTAAATCTTAGGTCTGTTGTCGGGGTGGGGGTGGGGTCCTCTCCGCCGCACCCCCCCCCCCCCGCCTCTCCCACCATCTCTGTAGGAGGAGAAATCCCCCCGCCCCCCACCACCTGATCACCCATTCTCACTTTGGGATTAGCCGGAGACAGAAAGGAGGGGCTGTCTGTTTGCTTGTGGCTTTCCTGCCGTAGTAGTTGGAGTGGGTCAGGCCCGACTTTTCCTTGGGAAACAGACCCCTGCCACTTTAAGTGGAGTTGCTGGGTAATCGTTCCGCTCGGTTGCATAACCAGAAAGGGATGTGTCAGTACTGGGACCTGCAGACAGCGAAGGCTTCATTAAAACGCTCGCGGAGACCTGGACAGATGAGTGGTCTCCAGTTGGAGTTCTTTCCATCTTCCCCATCTGTTCGCTGCAGTTTTAATTAAATCTACTGAGATTATTTTTGGCCTTCTCCAAGAACAGAAAGCCAGCCTGTGCCAATGTCCACTCGTTTCTGTGCTTTACTGCCAGCCACTAATGAGCAGGCACATGGGGCATCGCCGCCTGTGTGCACCCCCTCCCTCTGCCAGCCATCATGAGTTGCTAATAGGGTAGGAACCAAAAGTGCCAAGCCCAGGCCTCTCCACCTTCTCCCGCCCGCACCCCCACCCTCGGCCCCACCTTGGTACTAAAGAAAGCCAGCTAATGAATGATTCCACTTGTGGTTAGCCAGCTAATGGAAATGACAGGCTTCAAATAACCTTAAAGCGTGCAGCCCGATGCTTGTCTGTCTGATCAGGGCCCTTGCGCTGGCACCTGACACTTTCAATACCATAATGGCATTCACATGCATTCTTTTTGAATTCTGTCATATAGCAAGACCTTTCTTCTCGGCGTTCGCTGGGAGGATGCCTGGCAAAGCTATTAAGACTGTGATGGAAATGACAGTTAACTGCGGGCCTGTCAGTCCCACTTTGGAAGTCAGCACATCCTTATACCCATTAGGAGCGCATCACGGGAACTTCAGAAATAACCTGCCGTAATATACTGTTGGGTTGTTCCACGCCTGCTAACATGCCGCCCAGCACACTCGCCGACAGTCCTGCCCTGCCTCTCATTAAGGGTTTGGTCCATCGATGTATGGTAGAGACTTTATTTTTAAAATTTCGGATTAGGGGTAGTAATTGCTCTCGCAGAAAGGCGGTATCGCTGTCCCCCGCCGGTTGGTAGATGGTCGTTCTTCACGTAGATGGTCAGTGCTTCACAGATGTAGGAGGCTCCCGTCAGTTGGATCGTCAACAGAAGCTGTGTCTCGAGATCCAGATCCCTAACTGGCCTCCTAGGTTTCCAAAGGAGACTGTAGACAGACGCATGTCATTTTTATTCCCAGCGGAGTCTTCGGTCCCAAACTCAAGTCTAATCCCCTGTTGGACCGTGAGAAAGCCTCAGGGGCCACTCTCGCCCCAGACTCCAGGGCCTGGACTGGACGCCAGCCTGAGAGGCCGGCTTTCCTCTGGGCCTCCTGAGATGAAAACAATGAAGTGGGTCCAAAGAGAGGGATGCAGGAGATCTCCAGAGGGAGGTCCTGCCCTGGCTCAGGCTCTACAACAGGGACTCTTTTGTCTGGCCTTGAAGATGCCACCTCATCCTTGGTCCGTAGCAGCATTTCCATCTGGGGAGTGAAAAAGGGACGTTGTGGAGCTTACCAGTTAGCAGTTTGGACTGACAGCCTTCAGAGTCTTGGTTTGTCCACGTATTCAACGGGGCTGTCCGTTAGGGCACACCCTTCCACTTCCGGCTGGCGATTGAGAATTGAAGCCTTCCAGGTAATTACCAGGAAAACGCCTTTCAGACTCCCAGGAAAACGCCTTTCAGACTCCCTGCCATCCAGAAGCTCTCAAAACTGTGCTGAGAGAAACGTTTGGGGAAGATTCTATCGAGATATGCAGCCCTTTTCCGCTAGATTGGCATTTCTCTGAAATGTTTCCCGGAATAATTTGCCTGTCAGATATTAATAGACGTCCCTAGGATAAAGGATTTTGTTTAGAATGATCGAGTAAGGGGCCCCTGGCTGGTTCCGCCGGTGGAGTGGGCAACTCTCGATCTCGGGGTTGTAAGTTTGAGCCCCGTGTTGAGCGCAGATTTGTTTACTTAAAAACAAAATCTTTAGAATTAATTGAGTTAAATCAAATTAAGCAAACTTATTTGGGGGGGGGGGCGGTGGGCAAGGTAATAGTGTGCTGTGTTCACCAAACAGGTTTGACCTTAGAATTACCTGTTAACACTCCATAGGTCCCTTGGGCTCTACAGTTTGGGAAATATTACTACACGCCCTCTGGAGTAAGCCAGAGGACCAGAGAGTGAACCCACACTGCTTTGCAATGGCAGGTGGCGCTGGGAGCTCTGCAGAGACCGTAAGAGCCCTGTGAAACCCATTCGTTGCCGCACGAATGCGGCAAAATGTTAACAGCGCACATCGTGGGTTGTTTTCTTCACGTAGGCCCTCGGGAGAAATAACGCTCTGGTTGTGGAGTCAGGAAGAGTTGAACTTCTGAACAGCTGCCTTCTCGGTGTCCTGTGTCCCGTGTCTCTGTGTCCTCTGTGTCCCGGCGACTGCGCAACCAAGTAGATTTCCCTCTTCCCGGTGGCTGCCAGAAGCCTAGAGCCGGCTTTGTGGCCCTCTCGGTGTACGTGGCGAGTGGCTGGCGGACAAACCTCATTCTTACCGCTGTTGTCCCTCCCTACCTTGTTTCTTCGTCCTTCTCCTCTACCAAAACTTGCTAAAGGATTTTTCTTTTCATTATCTTTTAAAGCTACCTTAAATCCTTTTAGGTCCAAGGCAAAGCAAACGATACACCACATTAGCTGTTGCCACTCTGGCCACCTCACTGAACCGAGACTCGACTTGTCTGGCGCTTTGGACTTGTCGACAAGGATGCTGCGCAGTTGACGGAGCGCCACAGCCGTGGCGAGAGTTAGTCACTTAGCTCAAGGGCAGACAGTGTTTTTGGCTCTGGAGACTTCTCGAGCATGGCAGTCCTTGTTTTTGCGTTTCTCCAGTCATTGGAGCCATGAAAACAATTCCTAAGCCATGTTTTCCATTTTTTCCCCTCTCTGGCAAGCTCCTAGAACCTTCTTGTCCATATGTGTTTTATCCTCGGTAGACTCCTAGTGGGCTAGGAAAATAATTTACAGAAGATTCCCTAGAAATTTCGGGCTAAAAAGGGCCTTAAAGCTCATCTAGGCCTGGGCTGGCTGATGGGTTTCCGTTGTGCTATTTCTAGTGTTTGGTGGCTGCCTGGAGAGCCATGTAGAGAGCTCTGGGCCAAGAAGGAACAAATGGCTGGATTGATTGGTGACATCTGCCATGAATGTGGCATGAAGGAGAAGTTAAGAGCACTATGCGTTTTCTGTCCCCAGTGTCTCTCGGTTGACAGATGAAGTTACCTTAGATGGAGATGCCACTAGAAATCAAGCGTCCTCACTCTGAGTCCGGGACTCCTTTTACCCCGTCTTGCCGAAATAATTCTTTTTCTTCCAACTATACGGATAGTAAACTAGAGCACTGAAAAATTAAGCTAGTGGCAGACTGGTCATGGAATTCATTAGAAAACACGGAGCCTTCTTCTTTACTCTTTTTTCCAAGTTCTGATAGAGTTAAGAGATGAGGCCAGTCCATAGGTAGACCTCACCAAGCTGTTCTTGTCCACAGTCAGCCATATTAGCTTCATTTCTGGTTCTTTTTTCAAATGAAGCCTATCTGTTGTATTGAAACGTACCCTCCAGTAAGTGATTTTCCCCTGGGTGCTTATTCGGCCAAGGATGCTGTTGGCCAAAGCCAAACTAACAGATTTAAGCCTCCTAAGGTATATTCTCTTCTCTTAGAAAAAAAGGAAACATAGGGAGGGACATTGTAGAAAAATCAGATTGGGCAACTCTGCTATCTCAGTATGCAATGCTGATTGATAAATGTCACATTAGCAAATATTAATCCTTCCAAATAATAATTCAGATATAATTGAGTTTGGCTCCTCAGGATTTTTCTCCTGAAACAGTGGAATTCTTTTCCCTAAGCAATTTGCTAATAAAAAAATTGGTGCCATCGTATTTCTTCCTCTTTGCCTTCCCGCCTCAGAAATCAGATTAGCGGTGTTGCCCCCATGTTCACCGATGGAACGTTCCATCACACCTTCCTAAGTGTTGGGGACACGAGTTTCAAGTGTCCAGAGATAGGACAGAACAGGTGCAATTAATGCATCATTTTTTTCAAGCTTTGCTTCCAACGGTCTGTAGACTGCTTTCTCCTGACGTGAGTCAAGCTACTTACTGCATGTGAGGGAATCCATCTTGGAGGGCTTTCTCCATTCAGGCTTATGCGACTGAATTCACAGCTCCACTGATTTAGTGCCTCGTTTGTCACCTTGTTGAGGAGAGGCTTTTTTGGACCCGCTTCAGTGGGAGACTGGCCGGAGTGAGAAGTGGGAGGCATCTGCTCGGAGCTGCTATGTTGTCCCCTCTTCAGACATGATTGATACTCAGCCTGGAGGAGAGAAGCACAAGATAACAAGCGTGCCGTCGGGAAGTGGTTGGTGTCGGCAGGGCGGACTCTGAGATGCCTCCCTCCCCAGCGTACAGGCCCCCAAGGAACCGACCATGTCAGGGCCTCGGGTATCCACAACACAGCGCCTTCGAAAATAACCAGCACCGGCTCCGTGGAGCCATACTTCTCAAAAACGCGCTGGGCCTCAAAGAAAACTTCCATCTCTTAGCTGCCGGCAGCCCAGGGCCAATTACGGTGAACATACTTGACAGTTTAGTTCTAGCAACCCCCGAAACGGTGGAGCTTCAGTGCTGGAAGCCAGGCTGGTTTCGTACTGACCTTAAGCTATGCAGATGCGCCCTGAGCGGTTGCTGGGCTGCCGGCTGAATGGGAATGGGGTAGTTGTGCGTGCCCCGGCATCATTGACATTCCAGGAGGCTGCTTCCTGCCCGCCTCCCCCCTCACCAGGTGCCGCATCTCCTATTAGTTCTTCGGGAAGGAAGGCAGGTCAAAAAGGTGGAGGAAGTGGGTCAGAAAGAGGGCAGTCTCTAATGGAGTGGGGGACGCCTATTTATTTGCTGGGAGGAATTCTCTCCTATGGAAAAAGGGTTCCAGACGAAGGCTTAGGATACAAGCCTTACCTCTGAAGGTGCTCAGGCCATTAGGGCTATACCTGCAGGTCTTCTGTCTGTTGACCTTTTGCTCTCCGGCCAAGCACACCAGGCTCCCTGGAGGATTGCTTGGGTCGTGGGGAGAGTCGGGTTATGTTCTAATTGAAAAATAAATTTCTTCTTGAGAAAACGGGAACCCTCAAACCTTCAAGGCAATGGGAGAGCAAAGAGACGTTCCAGTGTCTCGGCCTGAAACAGGGGGGTCTAGCTAGGATTAATACAGTACTGCAGACTCTGGACAGGCTTCGCAGAGCCCAGGATTCCCGTCAAAATGTATTTGAAGTTTTATTTGAGCACTTGGACCTTGGCCTCAGAAGAGGGTCCCTCGCCGTCATCAGACTCTCAAGTAGCTCTGTAACAGCAACAGCGAAAGTCCGGATTCCCTGGGCCGGCAAGGACAGATATTGCACAAGTCCTCACGATGTCATACCCCCTTGTGTTCATCATCCTGACCCCCTTCACCCCAGCCGAACCCGAGCTATAACCCACCAACCCACCAACGTGGACCCCGAGTCCCAGGGAGCTACATTCTCATCCAGCAAAGGTTTGAGGAACCTTCCACACGTGCGAAAGAGACTTCACAATCGCTTTTATTGCGTCTTGGTTCAGGCAATCTTTTTTTTTTTTTTTTTTTTGAAGCCCTTATATTTTATACTGTTCATACAGTTAAACGTGTCCACCTTAAAGCTCTCCATTCCGTTTTTCATCCCTTGGTCAAAGGCGGGGCCAAAATTGAGCTTTGGCCTGTGTGCGGCAACATGTGCTTTTACCCAGAATAATGCGATCAGAATTCCAGAGCTCGTCAGACCCAACCCGCTTCTTTTACCGTGTGGAGGCCCACGATGTGAAGTAGCTTTCTCAAAGCCCCACGTCTAGCTGTTAGTAGAGGCGATGAATTATGCCATCCTCTGTTTGGATCAAAGAAAGGAACACGCTGAATTAATGCAATTTTTACAAAGCTGGGGGTTTTCCTTAACGGTCATCCTTAAGAGAAGGCGCAGTGTGGTTGTGTGGAAATGTCACGAAAGTCCATCTTCTTGGCCTTTTTGAGACTCGTCTCCTCCCCCCACCTCTTGCCCTTGCTACCCCATCTCCCCCAGCCCCCCATCCTCCTTATCAAGCTGAGTGTACAGAGCACCTTGGACCTTGAAGAGGGCTTCCTCTGCGCTCCCAAGCTGCGTGACCGCACATGGCAAGCACATAGATTTGTTCATGTGTTCTTGCTTTGAATGACCCAGTCCTCCCGCCATGCTGCCCAAAGAAACAGGAAGGTCAGCGAAAGGAGAGCAGAAAAATACCACAGGTACCCCCCCCCACCCCCACCAGGGGCAGGTTGAGACTCACCACTTACTAGGATTCCAGGTGTAGACGCGTCCTTTCATCCGGTGGAAAGCTGCAGTGTGGGTAGAAAAGCGGGTTTTGTTAACAGGTTGCTGTTGGTTTCCTTCTTCTTCGAGGTTCCTAGTGGCTCTTAGAAACCACGTCTGTTGTGACTCAACCGTCTACAGGGCCAGAGGCGGTTCCACAGACAGCCCCTTTCTAACGACCAGAACTCCCTGTACCTCTGATTGACACATCATGTTGCTTGCTTGCTGCCTTAAAGAAGAAAAAAAAAAAAGCGTTGTATATATAACCTAGATTATGTCCCTATAAAGTGAA
Source organism: Panthera pardus (assembly GCF_024362965.1). NCBI lineage: Eukaryota > Metazoa > Chordata > Mammalia > Carnivora > Felidae > Panthera > Panthera pardus. The sequence goes on along the minus strand of NW_026526969.1, from coordinate 2,795,315 downwards.
TTTGTAATGACTCCCTCGCGAGCTTAGCAAAAGTATGTCTAGACAATTTTTTCTGGCTTTCCCTCCCAAACCTCTTTGGGTTAAAAATAGGGAAGGATTTGTTTTAATACAGTGCAGCACTGTATCTTTAACCTTTTGTCCAAATGCACATTGCCTGTTTAAGTTTTATTTAGAGAAAGCGTGTAACTTATAAACCAGCTCGCGCAGACCTCGAGACTGTCCCCGGCCGGCCTTCCTGCTGCCAGCGGATTAGCCAAGACTCCAGAAGTGTTTCACAGGAAACTCAGATGGAGGGAAGCACTTAATTATTATCCAAATTTTTCCCTTTAGTTAAGTCTTACGGTAAGATATCCCAGAGATTATATTTTTAGCAACCACTTTAAAGAGACTGGGGAGATTAATTTAAAATTGATAATCGCATGGCAGCACCACGGCTTAACAAGCTCAAGGTCTGCCTTGTGGAGCTCGCTGCTCTCAGGGGACTCCGGTTCAATTCTCTTTGCTGCCAGTTGAAATCAGAAATCACAACCGCAGTGATTAGCAGTGAATCCCCTGATCTCCGTGCCCCAGGCAGAGGGAGAGGGGGCCTGTTTTCTCGGTAGCCAGTAAGTTAACCCCTTTGTGGGCGGAGGCCACGGGCAGAGGAAGTGATTCGTGGGGATGGGGTGGGGGGCCTGGGAATCGCCATCTCTACAAAAACTGCCCAGACGGTCCTGAGCATCATCGGGTCCGGGAGCCACTGCTTTGGAGGCAGAAAGAGCCTCGCTGGCCCCGCCGAAGCCACCCTCTGGCCCCCGTGACCGCTGACACCTGTACCCGCGCGGTTCAAAGGCCTCCAGAGGCCCCTGCTTCCCTGGCTGGCCGGCAGCTTTATCAAGCTGTGAGAGTCGTTCTTTGTAGAAAGAAACAGAACAGCCCGCTTTCTGCCCCTCTTCCAGCTTTCTGTCTTTAAAAAATGGCCTCTGGCTACCAAGTGGACGATTATGGATAGCATTGCAGAGGAGCAGTAAGGAGTGTTAATGAGCTGCAGGATATCAGACACAAAAAAGAAAATATTTCCCCGGCGGGCCAAACAAAATTAATTTTAAAAATTAATGTAAACCACTAATGGTGCAAGTGCCTCCATTAAATTATAGGGACTGTGACATGTACGATGCGATATTTTTGCCATTGAATTTGTTATCTAAGAGGTGTTCATTGTTTGTTACAGTGTGAAAAGCTGTTTTCCTCCAGATAAGCTTGTTCATTAGTAAACTGGATCCCTGCCACCACCCTGTTTCTTTGCTCTGAAGCAATGCCTTGTAGCATAAATGCAGACAGCCGCTCTGCTTTTAATATCAGAAATGTAAATCAAAAGCGTCCAGCCTGGTTTTAAATGGCTTCAGTCTTTCTCAGGATGAAATCTGGGGGAAAAAATTCTTCTCTCTGCTGCTTCTGACACCACGGCTCTGGCAGACAGGCCCTGAAAGCGGCTGATAATTATTAAACAAAGTATCTTGCTTCCCACTGAGGTCTCAGGATCCTCCTGTCATTAGACTGGATTTATTTCTAGGGTTTCATTCACGCTGTGACAGTTTGGGATTGATAAATCCTGTGTTTTAATTTCAGGCAGCAATGAAACTGGTCAAATGCAATTTGGGAGGGACCAAACCCTTGATAAAATGGCTGTGCATCTTAATGCCTAGACACAGAGCCAGCATGAAGAAGGCATCTCGGGGGCATTGCTGAGCCCTCAGCCGAAGCAGGCGGCAACCAGAGACCGCTTGGAGGCAGTACAGAGGCAGGCCCAGCCGAGCCTCCTCCAGGGCGGGCCCAGAGCGCCTCTGTTCCGCCCCGCCCCCTGTTCTGGTTGGTTGGCACTGGCCTTGCCTCTGAGAAAAGGAGAGGGCAAACAGGAGGAGCCCCTCGTCCTGCCAGGCAAAGCCAAAGAGCCAGGTGTGTGCCGTGGGGCGAGGGTGGGCTTCGGGGTGTGCTCGGCTCTGTGGCCCCCGCTTCGGACACTTGACGTTGGCCCAGCCCAAAGAGCGTGTGGGTTCTCACTGCACCTCCACGCTCTGCTTGAGTTGCACAAGCTCGGGGTCTGATTTTTTTTTTTCTCTCTCTCTCTTCAAAGGAAAGCCAAAATTACTGACTCCTCTGATATTCTTTTTGGCTTTATTTACTTACTCAACAAATATCCAGTGCAGCCTAATTTCAAATCTGAAGGGTGCATCAGTAACCGGTTGAGAGCAGAGAGAAAACCTGATTAGCAATAAAGCTCATTTCCATAGAAGCAGGGTAATTAAGATACTGTGTGAAAAAGTACTTGGGGAGTCCTGACCAGTCAGCTTTCGGGGGTCCTGCAAGGGGGCAACCTGTCCCTGCCCTGATGGGGAAACAGCTGGACGGACACAGAGGAAGGACGCTGGGGTCCTCGGCAGGGCTCCGTGCCTTCCCTTGGGGCTGTTGGTATCTCACCGGGCTCCAAGTGCTGCACAGCACAAGCCAGTACCAGAGCGGCCACAAGAAGGCTGTTCAGAGGCCCCTCCACTTCCAGACTCTCCATTTTATTAGCAAGGAAACTGGGAGTCCCAGTAATGGCTTGCCGCTAAAAAAAAAAAAAAAAAAAAAAAAGGCACAAAGTAACTGACTCATTCTGAGAGGTCCATCGGACCCTTGTGCCACAGGCTTCTAACTGGTCCTGCTAATCACATATATTAAAGCAGGAACTGAAGTGCCATCGCTAAGATGACCATATGTCCAGGTTTGCCTGGGACAGTCCCAATGTATACATTGTTAATAACTCCCCTTCCACTCTGAAAAACACCCCAGTTTAGGGGCACCTGGGTGGCTCAGTCTGTTGAGCGCCTCACTCTTGCTTTCAGCTCAGGTCATGATCCCAGGGTCATGGGATCGAGCCCTGGGTCGGGCTCTATGCTGACAGTGTGGAGCCTGCTTAAGATTCTCAATCTCTCTCTCTCTCTCTCTCTCTCTCTCTCTCTCTCTCTCTGCCCTTCTCCCCTGCTCTCTCTCTAAAATGAAACTAAAAAAATAATAAAATTCAATTACAATTTTGAAAAACACCCCAGTTTAATTGTGACATGACGTGGTCACCCTAGGCTTTACCCACAACCTAGCCAGTTCATTCAAGGCAATTTACAAGCCTCATATGGCCCGTCAATCAGAATCTTGTTTGAAAGTTGCAAGAGGATACATACTGAACAGAACCAATAAAATCAAGTTCTAAAAAGTGTAGAACAGAAGCACCCGGGTAGCTCAGCTCTCAGCTGGTTAAACGTCTGACTCTTGATTTTGGCTCAGGTCATGATCTAATGATTCAGGAGTTCAAGTTCTGCACTGACAGTGCGAAGCCTGCTTGGGATTCTCTCTCTCCCTCTCTCTGCCCCTCCCCTGCTTGCATGTCTGCTCGCGTGAGCTCTCTCTCTCTCTCTCTCTCTCAAAATAAACAAACTTGAAAAATCACAGAACTGGGGCGCCTGGGTGGCTCAGTCGGTTAAGTGTCTAACTTTGGCTCAAGTCATGATCTCGTGGTTCGTGAGTTCGAGCCCCACACTGAGCTCTCTGCTGTCAGCACAAAGCCCACGTTGGATCTCGTCTCCCTTTGTCCCTGCCCCTAGCACTCTCTCTCAAAAATAAGTATTTTTTTAAAGTCCACAATATGTAGCAAAAACGCAAATACATACTATGCACAACAAATATCAAAATAGTGCCAGTATCTCTCTGTGAAGAGGTATTCAAAATATCTATTTCAGCTGGATAGAGGCTGTTTTCCTTACGTATTTCTTATATTATCCTTTATTTTTTGGTAGGCAGGAATATTTCATAACTTCACGTTTTCAAGATAATTATGATTCGGTCCATAGGGGATGGTTGCATGAAAGTATAGGAGAGAGAGTGTATGTGTGTTATGCGTGTGTAGCAAAGGGGGAGATTATATTTAGGGTCAAGCCTCTCCAGAATTGCTGTTGCCTACTAGAGATGAGATTACCAGGAGCAGGAATTGGGCCCTGCATCTGACCTCGGGGAGAACACTGATGCCCAGCGGCTCCAGGAAGAGGCGAGGTGTAACCAGCACAGGCACCCGCCCCGGTACCCGGCGCCCTCAGAACTGAGGTTCGCATCTTGCGGTGGGACCTGAGAAAGCTAGCTGTCTGCATTTCGGGCAGGTTTGCCTCCACAGACTCTGCCGCTCAGTCACATTCAGTTTGCAGGTTGACGTGCACCGTTGTGTCCTTGAGGTCAGCGCTTGCCTGTAGATTTTGATAATCCCTCTGTTTCCTTCTCCCCCCAGTACTTGCAATAACTCAGATCCTTTCTCTCCACCGTTTGCAGTAAACAGATGGACGAGCACGGAGAGAAATGTGCAGTCTTAGGGGAGGCCCTCCGGTGGGGGCCGGGGGCCACAGGCGATGCCCTAGCATCTGCTGGAGAGTCTTGTGCCAATGCAAAGAATCGTGCTGAAATCTGAGGGACTCCTCCTGGAATAATCTCGAGGAAGCTTTACTTCTGCCCAGGAGACTGCGTGTTTTGGCTTGAACCTTCCCCGTAAACACGGTAGCTGCATCTAGTCCTGATCTCAGAACTGTCTGCCTTCCAGAAACTGCGCTTCTAGGCAAAGAAAGGACCCGCTCACCCTCCGCCCCGTTATTTTTGATCTTTACAGCCGATGTGTGCTTTCAGCCGTACTTCTGGAATCTCTGTCCGAGTAGGTGCAGGTGTAGTGCCAGTCATACTGACTGGCTTACGAAAGCGCCCAGGAGTGAGTAAGATGGCCCCAGAGTGAGAAGGGACATCCCCCGTGGGAATGGGTTTTTCTAGAGGAGAGGAGACCTGAGAACAGAGGGGCATGAGAACGTGGGGTCTGGACTGAGTACACATCTTACTCTATGCGTGGCCGTGTTTGCGAGCACTCTTTCACCCACGCAGGTGGTCCTTGGCAAGCCAGTGACTATTTGGTCTGGACACTGTACTTGTGGGCACCCGGGACAGTGATGCGCACACAGCCCGCGCCCGACACGAGCCTAGCAACAGCCAGCCTTTACTGAGCGCACTCCGCCCCCTAGCCCTTTGGTAAATGCTTGTTACGGTTTTTTGCTCCTATTCCTCCGTCACCTGTTGAAGTAGGTGTTGAAGTGTGTGGATCGGCCGTATGAAATTGCCATTTGTTGTATGTCAAAAACAGTCAAATATTGGCAGTTTTATGGGATTCGGTCTGGTCTCGTATTCAAAAACAGAAACATCGGCAACTTCGTTCGCGTCAACGTAATAGCCTTTCGTATCTGTTTTGCCGGTGCAGAAATTCAGACGCCGAAACTTGCTGTAAGTCAGCCAGCTAGCAGGTGGAGGGGCTGGGATCTGAACCAGGTAGGGCAGCCTCAGACCTTGGCACCGCCCTGCCTCACCATGCTGCCTCCTTGGGCAGAAGACAAAGGCCTGTTTTCGAGGCCTGGGTGTTCAGATCAGTCCTTCCACACCTCGGCCAACTTGGAGATCAAAGATGGCTGGTCAAATGAATCAAATGTTTCCTGGAGTCTTGGGTTACACTCTTGATGCTCTGTTTAAAAAGAACTATGTGTAGTGAGCACACCAGAAACCTGGAAGACGGGAAAAAAATCTCTCTGTACGATCTCTGCTCCTCTCCCCAGCAAAGAAAGAAAGCGGTGTGGTACCAGCAGAGGTGTTCTCAGCAGGACCTGGCCCATTAAATGAAAGACTTCCATGCTGAGCCAATCAAGAGAGACCTGGACAAAAATCAGACTCTTTCCTGCCCTGGAAACCCATGCCTTGAATCTGTAATTCATCTGTTAAATCAAGTGTGCAGCCGGTGGTTTAGCACAGAGGGGGACTGCAGGGAAGGGAAGAGTGAGGGGCAGAAGCTGTGGCACTTGAATTTTCAGCATCAGAGTCAAGTTAGGAAAAAGAAACGGGGCTGTGATAGCTTCTTGGACCTTACGTTGCCAGCCAAGAGAAACCAGCGGGAAAGATTCTCGAAAACTGATGAGCTGGTGGAGGCATAGGAACAATGGGGGAAGAGGCAGGGGCCCCAGGGGCTGAATAAAGCACAGTGCCTCTGTTGCCTTTCAACAAGGCTGAATAAAGTTTAGGATTTTTTTTTTTAAGGGACTTGTAGCCATTTTTAAACTTTCATTTTTCATAATGTCACAGATAATCTTTTTATCTATTATCCGCTGGCTCTTTTCGGGGAGGCATTTGCATCAAATAGTGCTGCACAGATCATGACTGTCTCTAGCGGGGAAAGCGGCTTGAAATGAAAGGTTATTCACTCCCTCTGCTTTCCCCGGCTTTGTTCTTGATTCTCGCGCAGTTTTTTGTGTTTTTTTTGTTTTTTTTTTTTACATCTGAATTCAGGTATTTCTGGAGTTTTCCTTTAGAAACCCTTCCATTCTGAGATCTAAGCAGATCCAGACTCCGGTCCGTGTAGCGGGGGTTACAAAGCCTATGTTCACTGAAAGTGAAACATCTACTTTGAAACATCTGTCAGATACCCGGTGTCCTCCAGAATCCCCCGGGAGCGTTTCCTACGGAGGTGGCACCGGCAGAGAGGTGGGCCCTCCCACGGCCGGCGGTGGCCTCCGGTGGTGGTGGGGCATAGCCTTTTAAACACACACTGCCGGGCTGGACTGGGCAGTCCGCTCCTTCCAGCAGCAAGGAGAAAGGGTCTGGGGGTGGATTTCCTCCTGCCCCTCCCCCTAAGCGGGGACTGGCAGACCTGAGCTCTCCCAGCGGGAGCAGTGGGGCTGTGTGTGGACAGAGCATGTTGGGAGCCAAGTGGTCACGTGGGCTGGCCGGGAAGAGGAATCCAAAGCAAGCCCATTTGTTTGCAGAACCCCATTAGAAAGCCAAGAATGGCCTAGAAAGTCATGGAGGTATGACTTATAGTTTGTGTTCAGCTTTCATTACTTAGCTCCTCCCCCACCCGCCACTCGGACCTCTAGGGGGACCCCGGGAAGGCCCCGAGTGGTTCTCGGGCCTGCATGATGAGGCGTCTCATGGAAGCACCCTCCTCCTCCCCTCCAGCTCCTTCTGCTGCTGCCCCCCACCAGAACATTCCACCATTCCCTCCCACGGAGACCGGAAACATTGCTTTCCCTCTTCAGAAAGAGTGAGAGCAGTCTGCAGAGGCAAGGCCGGTGGGGCCACTACAGTTTCTGTGTTCAAACTGCATTGAGCTTGGTCTCAAACAGCTGCACTCAGGTTAATCGTGGCCTCACAGAACAGTGGCCACGGGCTTGTTGGTGCATGGTTTCGGTATCTAAAGAGTCCCCAGCACGGGGGGAGCCCTGAGCCCATAGAAGTACTGACAAGCCCTTCTAGCCAGAGGACAATTCTTCGTGGCTTTTGAGTGCCCGTCTGGTGGCCCACACTCACCCTCACAGGGGCCTGCAGGGGGGGTGATGCGGGGACACCACCGCCTGGGGAGGTCGAAGTGATGGTCCAAGTTCGTGGGCCTGGTGGCTGAGGGAGCCTCAGAACTTAGGTCTTTCTGAGCCTGACTTCCTCATTCATACTATCTCCTGCCTACCTCCCGTTGCCAGTTGTTGGGGGGCACACCGTTCCTTTATTTTCGGGACTCTGGATAGTGTTGCTACCTTGAGGATTTGTTTCCGAGAGAAAGGTTGCATTGTTGGAATAAGAAGGTAATTTCCTTCTCCCTAAACCTCTCTGGCCAGACCTTTGAGCCAGTCCTCACAACTTTCTACTTTTATGACTGAAAAGAAACTTCTGTTAAGTCATAAATATACTAGAGGCCCTTAGACTACATCCATGAAAATATTCTCTCCTTGGGCGTGGAACTCTCCCAGGGCTGTGGCAGGAGTATAGAAATCGTTTCTGAGTTGTCAGCCACACACAACAGATTTCCCAGTCATAACAAATACACACTGTACCTGTGCACACGGAACTCTCCAAGTAAAGCAAACAAGTTCTGGGCATCGCGGTTCTCCTCATTTGCTGCCACTTTTCTGTCAGGGCTCTGTGCGTTTAGTTCTGCTGTACAGATACTTGTGAATCTTCTCATAAGCAGAGCGGCTGTTCCATGGCTTTTACTTAACTTGCTTCAGAGTTAAAGGGAGTCGCAGGTTTACGTAGATTGGCCTCTGACATGGCAAATGCACGCCGAACGCTCAGAAGATGCCGATCGTCGCCCCGGGCCCGCTTCCCATCATGACGGGAGCAGGTGTCTCTGCTTCTTTAAGGCTCGGAAGAAAACAGTGATAACACCTGCTGTGCCCACCCTGTTGGGCTGGGGGAACTGTAAGAGTCCCAGGGCAAATGAGAAAGAGTGGGTGCCCCTGGATGTGACCTGGGTGCCAGGATTCACCAGAAGTGCTAGGACAGACCTGACCTGCATTTGCCCAGTTAGCAGCTTTTGCTTCCTAGGGGGCACCTGGGTGGCTCAGGCGGTTGAGTGTACGACTTCAGCTCGGGTCATGATCTCACGGTTGGTGGGTTCGAGCCCCACAACGGGCTTTGCGCCGACAGCACAGAACCTGCTTTGGATTCTCTGTCTCCCTCTCTCTCTGCCCCTCCCCTGCTTGCTCTCTTTCTCTCTCAAAAATAAACATTAAAAAACATTTTTTTTTTTTTTTTAAGTTTAGAAGGTTTCACATCCTAGGACACACTGTGCCCCTTTGCTGGCAGGGGGAGAATGAATTCGGAGACCCACACCAGCCCACTCTTTGACAGGAAGCCTTGGTTCCTGGCAACGGGATTACCCACGTGTCCTTAAAGTGCCCGCTGCCTCTGCTCCTGCCCCGCAACCTGTAGCTCAGTGGGGAGGCCACGCGTGCTTCCGGCCTGTCTGCCACCCACCCCCAAGCTGGCTGCTGAGCAGATAATCCAGCCTCCCTCAGTGTGGCCGGTACGGCAGCCGGCACAACTCTCGAAGCTGTGCAGCCGCCGACCTCCCCAGCCACCTGGAGAGGCACACCGCGGGGGCTGCCGGGAGGTTCGGGGGTCACCTCATGGCTGAGCCCTCCAGAGAGACTTTAGCCTGTAAAAATAATAACAATTACAGATGATGCAAGTTTCAAATGTAAAACGTAGCTCATTGATAAACTCTAGGAAATTCAACATGTATTTAAAAATACTCACATACGCCTTCGACGTCGTTTACATTCTTGTGCGTTTGTTCAGTAGGACCCTCCAGAGGAAGGGCAGAGTCCTCGGTTTTCTCTTAGCTTTTTGCCATGGGCCTGGCAGTATTAAGTTTAGGAGCCACATGACCTGGGTTTGAATCCAGCTCTGGCACTCGATAGCTCTGTGACCTTGGGCAGGTTTTTTGACATGTTTATAATTCCATCTCCTCACCTCTAAAATACGGTTACCTACTTCATAGGGGTGTTCTGAGGCATTGGCACAAACAAAGCACTGGCAATCGTGCCTCCTGACATGCACTAAGCACGGAATAATACGTCAACAAGATTTCTTTTTCTTAAAACGTGTTTTATTAAATAAGAACATGGGATCTTACAAGTCAAAGACCTATGGTTCCGTAAAGACGGGGACTGAGATTGAAGCATTACCCTCCGTTACCCCCGCCTCCGTTACCCCCCCCCGTTACCCCCCTCCCCCCCCCCCCAGCTCCGTCCTCATCCACCTCGGAGAGCAGACACTACCCATTTGGATGGATTTCAAAGCCAAGCAACCTGCCTTACCGTTCACATCAAGGCCAGACCCTGGTCTGGTGATTATGGAGTCGGAGACCCATGTCCAATACCATTTGGTAGCACGTCGCTTAATTCCTGAAGATCACGGTGTGGGGGTTCAACAAGTCCTAAGTTTACAGCCACGCTTCATTTTTCTCCCCAAAATACAAAATACTGTTTAGTCCCCACCAAACCTAGGACAGCAATTGAGGTGTTGCTCTTCCCATTGGCTGGATGGGAAAGTGGTGTCCCTTGGGTGGGAGAGGACTGCAGGTCTCCTCAGTGTCAGGGTCTCCACAGTAACGACTGGCTGCTTTTTTTTTTTTTAATTTTTTTTTTAAATTTTTTTTTTTTAACGTTTATTTATTTTTGAGACAGAGAGAGACAGAGCATGAACGGGGGAGGGTCAGAGAGAGGGAGACACAGAATCTGAAACAGGCTCCCGGCTCTGAGCTGTCAGCACAGAGCCCGACGCGGGGCTCGAACTCATGGACCGCGAGATCATGACCTGAGCCGAAGTCGGACGCTTAACCGACTGAGCCACCCAGGTGCCCCGACTGGCTGCTTTTAAAGCTCCCCCCGTGACCCTGGGGAGAAATAGCAGAGCCACTGTCTGGCCAGCAGGTCAGGCACAGCACAGGACCATCCCGGCAGCCCTCCATCCTGTGACCTCTAGTGTGGAGATGAACGGAAGACAGGGGTCAAGCCAGTGATCTTACAGTGAGACAAGGAGACGACTGGTGTGCCCGATCCTGCTCATGCCCTTTCAGAACACTCCCTAGCAGAGCTTTGACCGTGGCCGAGACCAGTGGATCTGAAACTTGCGCGCACACCAGAATCACCGGCAGGGGCTGTAAGAATTCGGACTGTGGGCCTCCCCCCACCCCCCACCTCCAGAGTTTCTGCCTAGGTAGGTCTAGGGTTGAGTCCGAGGATTTGCATTTCTAACAAGTTCCCGGCTGATGCTGGTCCAGAGAGACCACACTTTGAGAAACCTGTGCTTTGATAGCAGGTGTGGTTAGCAGGCCTTGATCACTGCTCAGAAACTTCACAGGATGATTCAAATGCTGAGCCCTGCAAGTTCCAATTCCAGACAGGAGGCAACGAGGCCGGAAGCCCTTCTCGATTTTGTGCATTCGAGGACCACAGAGATTGACTTCGGCCCTGGGCCCAAGGAAAGCTCTCTGCAGCTTGCTGCTTCTCTCTACCCCGGGTTAATAACTTTCCTTCCATTTGTCTGGAGGAAGGTTGCAGACGCCAGACTAGAGTCAATGAGCAGGATGAGTGGTAGGAGTGGGAGTGGGGGAGTGCGTTAAGTTTGCTGAGGGGTAAACATGCCCAGAACCACCAAAGAATGACTGCTAGCTGCTTGGGGGGCAGATGTGCAAGCTGGCATTGAAGCAGCCTCTCTTGTAGGGGCCCGGTGCTATTGGCAAGCGGCCCCCCTCCTAGCACATCTCCTCGGTGAAGGGGCCTTGGGGTGTTGTGGCCTGAAACTCAGTAGGCAGAGGGTTGGGTTTGCATGCCCACTGCTGTCACTTCCTAGCCCGGGGCCAAGGAGGTTCCAAACCACGCCTCATTTCTCAATGTAGAAGATGGAGAGAATGCTCTCTGACTTCACCACCTCTCTGGTTGTGGGCGAGCCCTACTGCACGCATTCGGTGCTGTGCATTCCTGGGCATGTCTCCAAGGCTGGGGCTCTCTGCAAGGAAGGCGGCCACCAGGGCAGCCCAGGAGTTCTTGAGAAATGCTTGCGAGGAGGCGTGTGGCCAGCTTTCCACCTACTCACCTTCCCAAGTCACTGGGTCCCTTCCTCTTTGGTTCCTCCTCTGTACCATGAGGCTGGAGAAAGTACTTCGTTCAGAATCTCTTCTGGCTGTTAAATGGCTTGAGCCCATTGTCAACCGGAAGACTCCAATACAGACTGTGACGTCTAAACCCCAAACAGCAAGGAGCGGCTCTTGCAAACCACCAGCCTGGATGGGTGGGGCGGTTTTGCGGTTCCAGGCACCGATGACCGCCCTGTCGCGGTGTCCCAAGCCTCCGATTGCCTCAGGGCCGCCCTGACGCACCCAGACCCCATCCCAGCCTGTCCCTCCCGGGCCGGGATGCCAAGTCGTCCGAATCGGCGCGCACTCCGCCTCGGCGGCCGCCCGACCCCGCGCCGGCACGCCCGGGCTCGCGCCGCAGCCAATCGGCGCGTGCACTGCGGGTGACCTCCCCCGGGCCGGGAATAAATTGTCAAGTTTCCCCACCGCCGGTCTCACTCTGCCGGGCTAATTAGGAGAGCCGCTCCGGAGCAGCGCCGAGGTCGCGGGCGGTGCGCGGGCCGGGGCCGGGGCCGGGCGGGGGCCCGCGCACCGCGGCTGGACTGCCGGCGTCCGGAGCCGCTGCCGGCACCGCTCCCGGGCGCTGCCCCCTCGGGCCGCTCGGCGCCCCGGCCCCCGCCTCGGAAGCCGGGACCCGGGAGAGGCCGGGGCACATCGGCCCCGGCGGGGGGCGCCGCGCGCCCCGCTGCCCTCGGACCCGCGGCTCGGTCCCCCGCGGCCGCGATGCAGCAAATGCCGACGCTGCCGCCTGCCTGCGGACCCCAGAGGCGCCTCTCCTGGACCCTGTGAACTTTGGCGATCTGGAGGCCGGGTCCGGTGGTTTTGTTTTCGCGTCGACTTCAGCTCCGCTTTGGCTTTGGGATTCTCTGGCTACCTGGATACGCCTTTCCTTTGTGGGTAAGTCTCCCGTGGATCGCAGCACCGGTAACCGACCCCGGGGAACACCAGCCTGTGACATCCCCAGCCTGGAGTCGCCTGGGGCTGGAGAAGAGGACCCAACTCCTGACCACGTAAGGGCTCTCGGATTCCACCTTTCCTCTGATGGGAAGAGAAATCGAATTTCATGGCAGGATTTTCTTTAAGCACATTGTCTGATAGGACTGGCAATTACTAACCAGGAAAATGAGTAGCAATTAGGAGTTCAGTAATAAATGGAAGTCTATTGTCCTAATTGAGTGGAATTACTGACAGGTAATGGCAACACTGAGTTCTTCAGTTTAATTAAGAGTTTATATAATTATGGTGCACTTTTTATTTCTTGGGGGAGCCATGGGGTAGGAATTAAATAACCAGTGTGATGGGTAAGAAACCCATGTAGTGGATAAATGACTAGCGAGTTGAAATGAGCATGGGTGCCTTGCTCAGGTAATGTGAACCGAGATGAATTTCTGATAAAGGGATCTGCCTTCTGATAAAAGGATGGGCCAAGCAGGACTGCTCATTCCTGTCTGATGCACATCAGAATGGCTTAGAAATTATCAGGTGTTCTCGGACACTGGCACACGGACTGTTCCAAAGACATCAAAGCTGAGTGCTCGCCTGCCGCGGGATTAGCCGGGATTCGCGTTTTCTGGGGCTGTATTTTCCACATGCCCTGAGAATGAAGTGAGTGGGTCATTTGAGAGTGTTTTTGCCGTCTGGGGTGTGTGTATCAGAAGTCTCACGATTGAGCTGTTAAGCTGTTGTAAACGTTGATAACTGAACGGGCTGGGCGAGCTTCACTGACGCAGCACAGAGCAGCGTGTGTAGGTGTGGAATTTGTTTGAGAACTAGTCTGTAATTATAAAGATGTTATTTTCCTCTTTGGTGGTGTATTGTTTCCTTTACTATAATGTGCTCATGAAATTGTTCCCCTTGTGGGAAGCAGCGAAACTGGAGAGAAATCCCTTCTCAGAGGATAATTTCCTTGTGTCTTTTTGGTGTAGATTTCTGGGAATCCTCTTAACCCTGCATTGGGATGCATGTGTTTATTTCTGTTAGAAACTCCAGCAGATCTGGAAAGCGCTAGGTTTTGCGTAGACCAGTAAATAATCACTGCTTTGAGTGATACTGTTTGTACCTTGACTTCTGTTTCTTGCTGGCACATGGTCTGGATTTTTCAACAGGAGGAGCAAGGACGGCCTGCTCCAGAGAGCTCCCATATTGCAAAGCGGGCTCAGGGGGTGCCATTAAAGTTGCATTGTCACTACAGAAGAGGCAGCAAGGGGCGGGGGTACAGAGCAACGCATCTTTAATCCTGCCTGGGTTCTCAAGTTCACAAAGCACTTTGGGAACTTACTCATAATTTCCCGTCGTTAATGAGAGAAAGCAGGTATGGAAGTCGTTTGCCGTATGTGTGCCTCCCCGCCTCAGCCCGTCCGGGTGCCTGGAATTTTAAGGACTTACCTTTACTCTGGTTTTCCCTTGGTCTCCCAGCCCTGTTTTGTCATTATGGCCTTGAAAATCTAACAAAGCCGCCAGAAACACCTACACCGTGGCCTCCCAGAACCACTGCCAGGCTCACCTTCTTGGCTTGTGGCTCCCTTTATGTGTTCTGCCCAAGGCACAGCAGACTCCTTTTCTTTTTTGTGAAATCATACAACAGGCAGATTATTGAGAACCCAGCAGGGGTGAAAACATGGGACTTGTACCATTCAAGAATTACAGATTGCCAAGTTTCACCCCTTTCCCTAAGAGTTCGTGATTAAAGATCACAACGTCACGTTGTCCGCTTTTCTCAAACGTTCACCATTCCTCTGCATGGCCGCCCGTTGCTACCTGACACGATAACCAGATATCAGAAAGAGGGTCAAGGACGACCATTCTTGGAGAAGTTCTGCCCAGGTTTTGCTCAACCCAGGATTCTCTTTCTGACCAGTGGGTGTTTGGTGCGATGCCAGGAACATTGCCTTCCGGGATAACATCTTTGAGATTTGGTTCCCAATCCTCTTTCTTTTTTTTGTAAGCCGCGAGGAGCGTGTCACCCGTGCATCTATCTCAAATCAGCCCGAACAGGTAGAATAAATCCAAAGCCAAGTCATGGAGCTTCCCTACAAGTTACTAACAGATTCTGGTCAGGACCAGACTCCCAGCTCTTGATGAAATGCTCTTGGAAACAAGACACAAAGTGGCCCCTAGGCTCTCTACGCTTAGTTCGAGGATAAAAGCATTGGGAACCATGGCAGTCATGACCCCTGCCTCTACATGTGTCTAGCTTCCTGCCCAATCAGTCTTAGGTTCCCCAAATAGGTGGCGTCATGGGTATCAGTCGCCACTTGTCTGCTGGTTTCGTAATGCAGATTACTCACTTCTGCCCAGGTACCGCCCTGAAGCCACGCTGTAACAATAGAGCATAGAAAAAGTAACACTCAAGTTGGTCTTGGCCCCTGTCCAAGGGGATTAGCTACTGGAAGTACCTAAAAGGCCTGGTTGAAACACACTCACCTGTAACCCAGTTCCTTGGCCTGGATCTCAAGGACAGGGTAATATCCGCCTTTGGGGGGCCTATAAAATGAGATCTCTTTCTCCATTTACACTTGATCCGATGGCCCCGAGGGTGTTCCCACCGTGGCATCAGAAGGCCTGCTTCAAGGCCTCAGCATTGCCTAGGAGCTCATTAGAAATACCGAGCCTCAGATTTGTCCCCATGATGTTTCAAACCAGAGTCTGCCTTTAACGAGATTCCCAGGTGATCTGTACACGACTTCTCCCGTGGTGCAGGCTCTGAGCTAGAGTCTAGCAGGCAGAATATTTGTCCAGGAGGGTCCTTCGGATCAGCACCTGTGGGAGGAGGAGGCAGGGGGCAGGAAGGAGTAGGTGGAAGGAAGGGGGAGGGGCAGGAATGAACCGGTGGGTAGAGGGAGGAGGCAAAGCCATAATCCAGGCCCAGAGACAGGCTCCACCAACCCCACGGGGAGCTCCAGAGCTAGACGGGCCTCCAAGTTGTCCCCCTGTGGGGCCACGAGTCCTTCGTTGGACAGTGCCCGCCACACACACTGGGCGGGGGTTCTCAAAATGTGGGCCCAGATCAGCAGGACCTTCAGCACTGGGACTTGCTGGTAAAGCAAATTCCTGAGCCCCACCCCAGACCCGCCGAGTCGGGAGCTGCAGGGGCGGTGCCCAGTGGCCTGTGTTTAAACAAGCTGTCCAGGTAGTAGCTGCACCCTCAAGTTTGAGAACCACTGCTCTAAGGCAGCCTTTTTGTGGTTGGTTTTGTTTTTTTTTTTTTTTAACAACAGCTTTGCTGAGTTATGATTCACATTCTTTTTTTTTTTTTTAAGATCTTATTTTCAAGTGATCTCCACGCCCTACGTGGAGCTCGAACTCACGACCCTGAGACCGGGTCACGTGCACTACCAACTGACCCAGCCAGTCAGACGTCCCTGATTCACAGTAAAATTCACCATTTTTAACTGTCAGTAATTTTTAATGTCCTCACAGGGTTGTCTTGCCGTCACCACTGATTCCAGAATATTTCCATTGCCCCGAAAAGAAGGCCCATAGCTGTTAGCAGTCTCTCTCTATACCCCTCTCCTGAGTCTAGTAACCCCTAATCTACTTTTTGTCTCTGTGGATTTGCCTATTCTGGACATTTCATAGAAATGGAATCACACGATCTATGGCTTTTTGTGTCCGTTTTCTTTCACTGAGCATAGTGTTTCCAATATTGCAGCCTGTATCAATACTTACATCCTTTTTTTTCTAAGATTTTATTTTTTTTTAAGTTTTATTTTATTTAGAGAGAGCACAAGTGGGGGAGGAGCACAGAGAAAGAGAATTCCAAGTGGGCTCTGCACCGCGAGCACAGAGCCCAATGCAGGGCTTGAACCCACAAACCATGAGATCATGACCTGAGCCGAAGTCAGATGCTTAGAGGAGTGAGCCACTCAGGCGCCCCCATAAGATTTTATTTTTATGTAATCTCTACCCCCAACATGGGGCTCAAACCCACAACCCCGAGATCAACAGTCATCCCCCCTACAGACCGATGATCCAGCCAGGCACCCCCTTCATCTTTTGCAAATGGTTAAGTAACGTTGCATTGTACGGACGTTTCATTTGTCAGTTGATGAACGTGTATGTTGTTTCCACTTTTTGGCTCTTGTGAAAAACGCTAATACGAACATTCACGTACAAGTCTTTGTGCCGGCCTGTTTTTTCGATTTTCTTTGGTAAAGACCTAGAGGTAGAATTGCTGGGTTGTTAGGGTAGCTCTGTGCTTAGCTTTTGAAGAACTTCCAGACTTTTCCAAAGTGGCTACACCATTTTGCACCAGCACCTGCAGTGCCTTAGAATTCCGGTTTCTTCATAGCCTCGCCAACACTTGTTATCATTTTATTAGGTGCTTTTAGTGGGTCTGAAGCAGTAACTCACTGTGGGTTTTATTTGTATTTGTCTGATGACTGATGATGCTGAACATCTTTTCATGTACTCATTGGCTCTTATATCTGCTTTGGAGAAGTGTCTGTTCAGATCCTTTGTGGGACAGACTTTAGTCTTTAAGCAGTCACTCAGGTCACCTGCTCTGTGTCTGGTCCTACACAGGTGCTATAGGATTTATAAAAGAAAGCCTCGGGGTGCCTGGGTGGCTCAGTCAGTTAAGCGTCCGACTTCGGCTCAGGTCATGATCTCGTGGTTCGCGAGTTCGAGCCCCGCATCGGGCTCTGTGCTGGCAGCTCGGAGCCTAGAGCCCGCTTCGGATTCTGTGTCTCCATCTCTCTCTGCCCCTCCCCCACTCGTGCTCTGTCTCTCTCTGTCCATCAAAAATAAATAAAATGTAAAAAAAAAAAAAAAAAGCCTAGAGAGTGGCCTTTGACACGGGAAGGTTCTAACTCGATGCAGCACAGTGAAAGAAGGACAAGAGAGTCCACTGTCAAGGACTAGACTGAAGAGATTCACTTTCTATTACCACTCAGGTTACAGAAGGACCTCGTGTGGGTTGCTGGGATAGAGCAGGTGTTAGGCTTGTGGATTATGTCCCCTCCCAGCCTCAGAAAGTGAAATGATTCATCCGTTTCCTCATCTGGACAAAGACTATCGGGCTGCCTGTTTATCAGAGGGTTGTAAGGGTTCCTTCCAACGCTCCGCGAGTGCGTGAGGCGTGCGGGTCGCTCTGTACCCTAGGTGAGAAAGCAGTTCGCAGGTTGTCCCTAAAGAGCCTCTGGTCGCCTGTCGGCGGGACTCGTGGTGCTGTGCCGGGGCTCCCCCAAGCCCCATGGCAGGCTTCCTCTCTCAGCGTACCTGAGGCTGTAAGGCGGGTCCTGAGGGGCTCCAGGCCATTTCTCTTTACAGGTGCGACACACTCTGAGTACGGAATATTGGAGCAGCAGGATTTCAGAGCTGACGTGCTTGAAGCAAACCCTTTGTCATGCCGTCATCCAGCAAGAGCCTCCGCACCTGTGATGACACCCCCCTCCCCTCCACACCAGCTGCCTTACACTCAGGCCACACCGTCTACCCTAAACGGTGCCCTCTCAGCTTCTGGGGGAGGAAACCCCAGCCCCAAGACAGGACTCAGTTAGCGCTGCAGCTTCCATCATGGCCTGACCACGACTCGACCCCTGGTCCATCCACACCTGGCCTGATGTCCTTACCTGGGAGTTTTACTTTCCAGGTTGCTAAGGGTTATAACGACGGGGTGTTTTGGTTGTCGTGTATGAGTGGAGGCTCTCCCCGGAGGTTCAGGGTCTCATGATAGCAGCCAGTCGTGTTTGTTTGGCGTTGGCACCGTGTGTGTTCCGTTGCAGTGATATATTCCGAAAGCCGGGAGGTCACCCTTGGTCTCCTCGAAGGAAAGTGTTTCCAAAGTATGCAGAGAGGTTGAAGCGTCGAAATATTTGCCGAATGGGCTTCAATTCTCAGTGTTTTCCAGCAACTCTTCAGTTGGCTGGGTAATAATTAGAGTATTTGAGTCACCGTTCCTTGAACACGACACAAAACCCCGGCACTGGAGAATTCAGAGAGTGGTGCATAGTGAATGGCCCACACGTGGGATCATGGCTCTGTCTCATCTGTCCCCAGCTGAGCTCTCCCAGAGGCGCCTTGGCTTAGGCAAGGATGTGTCTTAAAAAGTCATGGGTCGGTCAGGTTTGAGTCATTTGAGCCCCAGTTTAAATTCCCAAGGGCTACACCCTCAGAGAAAGTGACTCCTCTGATAAAACAAAGAATTGTGTGTCGAGACAAATTATTCTACCTGTACCCATTCATTTCTTCTGTCAGTCAGAACGCTGACATGCTTCTTTCCTTAAAGCTAGTTCTGTCCATATAGACTGTTTCTTACAGACTTCTCTATTCTGTTTTCAAAGAACAGGGCAACGTAAAAGCCCCTCGGAATCACAGACACCAATGGGAGGTGTAGGAATGGGCCGAAAGGGCACTGTTACACCATTTCCCCATTTGCTTTCTTTCTTTTCCTTCTTTCTTTCTTTCTTTTTTTTTAAATGCCAGGCAGTCAACAGAGATGAGATCTTCAAGTTTCTCAATATTCTTTGGGATAAGAGTTTTGCAATGAACATTTCTTCACCTGCCCTCTTCCCGGTGTCTGTGAGCCAGACGCCCATTCACCTGTGCTTGCTGATCTTGGCTGGGCCAGGCCTTGGAAGGGGCCAGTCAGCCACATTAACGCGGCAGGGGTCTAGAAGGTGGCCCCCGTGGAGGTTCCTGCAGCAGATCTGGGGTTTGGTGCTTGGCGGGAGGGCGCCCTCCCGCACCCTGTGTTCTGCTCCCCTTCACCCAGGACTTAGAAGTGCCGAGTCAGTGGGGTGGGGGCAGGTGTTTCAGAGAGGGGACGCTGTTGTCACTGTGAGACCACTCAGCAGCCCCCTCCAGCGCCTGCCGGAGGGCGAGCCCCTCACGGGAGGGACCTGCAAAGGGTAGTTCTCCTGCCAGTGAAAGAAAAAGAGAAAGAGCAAGAGAGAAAACATTTTATTGTTAGGGAGGTGATTTTGCCAATAGTTTAAATGGCTGCTTTCTCCTCGTAATGAGGAAGGACGCGTTTAATGCTACGCAGCCTCCCTCAGTGCCTCTGAAACACAGACGATAGTAGCTAAGATTCACTGAGGACTAGCGGGCTCAGCCCCTTAGTGGGCTGTCCCACAAGACCCTAAGGGACAGGTGTATGTGACGGCAATACAGCTCGATGAGGCTGTGCAGCACAGTGGTCTAAGTGTGCCTGGCACACACCAGCGATACACCGTGACACACAAGGTCTGTTTCGTAGAGCTCGCCAGGGCCCTCGGTAATTATTGGCCAAATAAACGAATGGCTGAACCTCTTGGGGCAACTTTGTTCCTTTCGATGGTCATTTCAGGTGCCGTATTCCCCTCCGCAGCATGGCTTTTATCGCTTAGCCTTTCGATACTTGCACAGAACAGAAACTTTCTGACTATTGCTCGGTCCAGTTTCACTCTCTACCCTCGGCCGGTGGCGGGCTGGGGTGAGACCAGAGCAAAGCGCCAGTGCCACTGTGTGTGTCCTCACGACTGGGATGCTGAGCACACCTGTAATCTCTGCTTTTGGTGATGCCTTGGGGCAGTTCTCTTGAGCGGACAAGTGGTCCAGATGATGTCTTTTAAGGGCTCCTCCTGCTCTACGGATCTTCATTTTCAAAGCATGTGAAAAATTTAGCATAACATTTTCCATTTTTCACTAAGGCTAAATTTACAGACAGTGACACATCCCCTACAAAACAGCATAAAACAGCATTTGCCCTTGGCCCGTGCTCACTTTTACGTCCCTTGGATGTATGGGGAAGTCATCGGCTGTTCTTGTTTTTCGACATTGGCTAGCCACCGACTGCTAAATGAGATGAATTGGAATAATGGCCTAGGAACTGGAATAGCGCGGTATTGATGTTCACAGGCTGAGGAAGCTAACAGGTACTCGAAGAGATGTCTTACACGGAAAAGATGTCAAACCTCCCAACTGCTGTAATCAAGCCGCGTTTGCTCCCGTATACTCCGGGCACTGTGCACTGAGTCACAGTTCATTCTCTTTCTCTTTCTTTCTGCCTTCCTTCCTGTCTTTTTTCTTTCTCTCCTTCTTCTTTTCCTTTAGATGTAAACAGAAAAACTTCCACTGAAATCTACTTCACAGGCCGTATCTGGAGCCATTCTAGTAAATAGTGGAAAATCAGTTTCCCGGAGGTCAGCTGTCTCATCGAAGCTTATTGGACACGGGATAAGATTATCAGAAGAGATCATTATACCACCTCCAGATCCTTAAAAAAGAGTCTCATCTAGATCTAATAGCGGTGAAGAGGTTCTCCTCGAAGCCCGTGGGAATAACTAGATTTAGGATTCGGGAGAGTCCCTGCCACTCCAGCCATCCATGCTTCTTAAACAGAAAAATTATTTTTGCCTGTGAACAGTTACGTTTATGACATATTTGCTTCTTGGTTTGGAAGCATGGTTCATATATTCGGTCAACAACCATTTACTGAATACCTTGTATGTGCAGACAGTACGTTAGGACGAGGATATAGGAGTGAAAAAATGGATACAACTTCTACCCTCATGAAGCTTATGTTCCGTATATAATCTTTTCAGAATCTTCAGCGACTTACTGGACTGGGCAGCTCCCCATTCATATAAACTTACCTGTGTCGACCAGTCATTCTTGGTCAGGTCCAGGGGCCCATCTGCGGTCGGCGCACTTCGTCAAGCAAGGGAGTGCTGCGCTCAGCAATCATCTGCTGGAAGGCAGAGAAGGGTTACCGGGATCACAGTTCCCTTAGTAGCTGCGTGGAGCTTGGCACGTGTGAGGAGACCTTTGAATCTTCAATGCTGACGAGAATGCTCTTTTTACAAAATGTGTCTGTCCCTGCATCGGGATATATGATCAGTTGAAGCCTTTGGGCAAAACTCATTGATGGAGAGCCAGTGGAGAAGGGGAACCCGGCAGGTGGATGATATATGGATGATATATGGGAGGTATGGCAGGGAGGTGCCAGATGTTGGAAAATCAAGACACAAGACAACCCGGGATCGAGCTGATGTGAATGAAGAGGCCAGGAAACTTTGGGAGATGAAACCGTGAGTGGTGACTGTTCCCTAACCATTTTTGCCCTTAGGCATGATTCCTAGACTTGGCTTGGTGACGTGCAGTCCCCATGCTGTCTCATCCGGGCCTCTCCCGCAGTCTGGTGGTGCAGCAGGCCCGCGTGGAATATACCCCCGTGCCAGTGAGACAGGGATGAATTTGACACGTGGTATTGCCCAAAGGATTACGTTTACGTGAAGACGTGTATGGTTGTTCTCTTAAGAGATCTATTCACTCCTTCACCAGATGTTTATATTTAGGGGAAAAATGGAAGTCTCTGAAGGAAAGCTGCTTAGGCGTTGTAGAAGTAAATTGGTAGGAGGTCTGTGGCTGTCTGTCTTTTCACTGTCGCTGAAAAGTGAATCACTTCCGGGAAGGAGTTCCACATTGGAATGGTGGTGGCCAGTGTGTTATGCTAAGAAATTAAAAACCTTTATCTTTACAAATAGTTACATAACGTCACCTTCCGAGAAGACTTGAGTAAGAACGCTTGTACCCCCGGCGAGCGTACCGGGACGCCCGTCTCCCTGAGCCCTTGCCAACTCGGAGTGCTTTGCCCTTGGTCAGTTATTCTTTGACAGTGTGACAGGCCAAAACTAGTGTCCCTTTGTTGCATCGGGGAGGTTTTAAAATGCTGCTTCCCAGAGTGTGAAAATGACTCTCCATGTCTGTAATGCCTTTTCTGGAAGAACAAGCTCCATCTTCTAGTTTCTTATGGGGATAACTTTTTCGGACGGACCCCCTTAGGCAAATTAAAGGTCATCAAGAAGGCTCCCCAGTTGGGATACCCTGATGAAAGGAACAAGTGTCTTAGAGCTGCCCTGCCCCACATCAGGGGGTGTACGAGGGATTGAGGAACTCTGGCATGGGCCCTGGCGACGGTAATTAGTTCCCCGATACACCGCCTAGTGGCAAAGTGAGCATGGCTAAGAATGCTAGTTGACTTCTAGTGTCCGCTCTCCCCTTCTTCCGCGTGAGTGGAAATACTGACTTCTGGCTGGGCAAATGGTCTGACTGAATGACCCAACTGAACAGAATAAAGACTACGTTGCATACCCTCCCTTGCAGCAAGGTGCTGTCATATGACTATGTTGTGGTTGCTGGGTATTCGCGAAAGGGTGGAGCTGCTCATCGAGCATATCCTTAAAGGGCCAGGGGCATGCCAGTCTGGAGCGCGGCCACAGCTATTGTCCTGGGCCATGATGTGGCTTTGGGAGTGGAAGGCAATAAAGGCAGACACCAGTGTACCTGGAAAGCCCCTGCATCTCTGACGTTAGAGAGTGCCTCCATACCAGCCCCAGACCACCTGCCTTGGGACTTCAACTCTGAGAGCGAGCACTCTTGTTTAAGCCAGTGTTATTTTAGGTTGTCTGTCGCATTCAGCCATACTTAATCCTGACTGGCCCAGTGGGCAAACGGCTCTAAAAGGATCTATCATTCACCTTCCTAACATTTGGAAGTCATTTCTTACATCACGTCTTTTTGTGACAATTGCACAGTCACAATCGATCACTATCCACACTTAACTGTGGAGTGTAGGAAGGTACTAGGAGCACAGAGGAATAAAAATCGCCCACTCACCCTCTAGAATGTGCTCTAACTAGCATTTACCGAAATGCCACTCACGGCCTTGTGCATAATAAAATAAAATAATTACAATTAGTCTGCCGTGTGGGCAACCAGATCATACTTTTATAGTGACTTCTCTGATGAACTGAGAGCCATGTTCACTGGAGCAGTAATATTTTCTACAAAGGGAGACTTAGAAATGGATTTTCAGTTTTTCTCCAAATATACCGATAATATACATGTACGTGCATATATATGCATGTATGTGTTGACTGTTACACCTAAAATAGCAGAAAATGTCTGCTCCTATCACCAAGGGACAAACGACCCCAGGTTATTAGCTCCTAACAGACCTTTGTAGTTTTGGGGAAATGGGAAAAGTACCATGGGCTTCTGAATTATACATAGAGGACATAACTAGAAAATTCCTGTGTTGGGACCATGTCAGCACCAGAACTGACTGTCTGGTTGTTTACTGATTATTTCTTTATAGCTGATGCAAAATATTGGAAGGCATCTCCAGGCTTCCGTATTCTAGGGAGTCCCTGTAAAGAGAATTTCTTGCTGCACCTGACATTTGAGCTGTGACTGGTCAGACCCCTGGTCCAGGAAGAGGAACGGTCAGCCTTTTTCCCAGCAGAACGGGATTTTAGATGCGGAGACCTTCTAACAGTCTTGAAACAGCTTCTTGAGGATGTGAATCTTGCAGGTGCTCTAGTATTACCCTTTAAGTCGGGGAAACTGAGGCCCGTGGGCTCTAATCAGACCTTCCCAAGGCCACACGGACCTGAGGCAGCACAGGCAGGAGCCCTGCCCTCAAGAGTCCTCTGCCTGTTGTTCTCGTCCTCGTACAGCATGGCCTTCCATGTCCAGGACCAGCAGATGCCAAGTTTGGCAATGTATCCACCTTCATTTTTGTTGGAGAGATTAAAAAACGGAAATGAAATGGTATTCTAAGTAAGTCTCTCCTCTAAGCGGGCCAGGATTTATTTCTCTCCCGCCCCCACCCCCCCCCCCCCCCCCCGCCGCCGTACCTTTTACTTATTTATTTTCTTAACAGAGGGTGTAGCCCCAAGACTGAGAACTAAAGGAACAGATTGCTCAGCCCCTCATGCGTCTGCCCTGGTGGTGGATCATTAATGGTGTAGAAAATGAGGGCAGTGCTGGGCAGGCCGGGGTGGGGTGCTTGCCGCTTTAAGAGATTTATGTGGAGGTCTGAGCCGGGGAGCCAGCACGGTGGTACATCATCATGCAGGCGACATCAGAGACTTTCTTCTTCGCTTGGGTGCATTATCATAAAAAGTGATTTAGACTGGAGCTGATTGATGCAAATGGCCCTATGTTCTTTCCTATCATTAGCGGCCTCTTTCAGTGGCCAGAGGCAGTGATTAAAGCTGTCATTTGGAGCTGCTCATTAAAGGCAAGCCCCAGAATAGCAAGAGGAAAAGAGGTTGGAGAGGCATATATATACATATATATGTACGTATACATGCGTGTGTATGTTTGGGGGGAGGGGGGGGCCTTAAAAACACATCATCCCTTTCCAGATCAAACCACTGAAATCAAGGCCGTGGAGACATTTCCACCGAGAATATAGAGTGCTCTTTTGCAAGTAATATTAGATTTTCGGGAGTGTCACAGTAGATTCTGATAACAGCTTGCCTACCTAATATGAAAGGAGACGAGGGGGTATTGTGTTAGGTGTGTTTTGTTACAGTTTGACCCCGGTGAGAACTCATTAAACCTCCCTCCTCCCAGGGACTTCAGAGGTGGCCACAGGAGAGCCGAGGGCAGGGTTGCCGAGAGTGGCTGGCCTCAGTAAGTCCCACTGCTGACAGTGGTGACCCGAGGGATGGAGAGGAGAAGGAGAGCAGGGAGGGGCTCCTTTGCCGAGCCCAGAGGAGATACAGGGATGTCAATCAGAGAGAGGTAGGCCCGGGCCAGCCCCCATATAGGAGGGGAACGGGAAGGGAAGATCCATACACGCCAGAAGAGGGGTGAATGGGAGCACGCGCTCACCCTTGTGGTACAACTGGGCTTTGCTGGGCACCTGCCAGCGGATCCATAAACACGCATTCACATCCTCGTACACGCCCATTTTAGGTCCGGGTCCACACGGTCCTTCCAAGTGACAGAAGTTCCTGCAAGTCTCCTCACCCAGGCTCCCAATGAGCTCCACGACACCTGACGTGGTGGTCGGGATGGCGGGTGGCGGGCGGAACACGGGGGGTGTGGAACCGGTGCTGGGGAAGCAGCCGCCTTTGATCCTTAAAATAAAGCGGTTTCGGGCCGGAGGTGCAAGTGGCTGGCGAGGCCCCGCACACGCTCCCCAGCCGGTTGGCGTCGGACTGCCGAAATCCCACCCAACTTCTACAGCAGCTAGTCTTTGGCCGTCTTCACCAATTCCTCTGGGAGGAAAAAAGAAAGGAAGGAAGGAAGGAAAAAAGAAATTGTCAATTTAATTTCTCTGTCTAATGAACCAGTCTTCTACATAAAAATTTAAATTGCTCTTATATGTATATATACATATATGTATATATACGGAAGCAGCGACCACCTCAGTTAGGCCGCCACCACCGTCTCCATGACAACTTCTTGCTGCGGCGGCTCACGTGACTTCACAGTCACAGAGGCCTGAAATGAAGCAACGGAAAGTTTTAGTTTGTCTTCCGTCAGTTGCTGGATCCTAGGGGCTCCCGTGATAGGCTGCAGTGCAGGTGTGGGGGTTTCTGTTTGGTGTGGACAGCGGAGGACGGGACGCGATGAAATTCTTCCTCAAGCCACAAGGCAGGGATTGGAAGATTCTGCAGAGAGCACTTCCTTTCTCAGGTTCCGAGCCAGTTGTTGGCTTCGAAGGTGTGGCCTTTGTCCTGCTCTCTGCCTTACTCCCCCCTGCTTCTTTCTCAGCCCGGGTCTGGCGGCACATCAGGGCCTATTAGTACTGATGCTGGGCTGTGATGTTCCTCTCCTCGGGGAGCACGGCAGCAGAACTGAACAAAGTCGCTAGTAATCTGTGCTTACAGCCTCCCCCCTGGGGAGAAAGCCCAGCCAGCTGGCACTCTCCCGCTGAGCACATTCACTTCCCCTGGCAGGCCTGCAGCCTGGCAGGGGCCCAGAGGCCGGCCGGCTGTGGGGCCATCCTGCCCCCGCGCCCCAGGCCACCCAGCTCTGGATCACGAGTGTGGTGCACTGCCTTCCAGACTGGACACCGGCTGAGACGTTGCGTCCCATCTGCCTGGGCCTTTCCAGGCAGCCACCGTGGCTCCCTAGAAATAAAAAAACAATGCTGGATGAAGAACAACTTGCTGGCCAGCTACATTAGGGGTTAATACGGGACCATTCCCCCTCCTTGTCTTTCTGATTTCCCAGCCTCTGGGTCAGTGACACGAGGAAAAATTCTCGTGAGATTGTTTTCCTGGAGTTGGAAAGCAGTTTGTGCATCTGCCTTGGATGATGAGGTGGGTAGTGAGTGGCAGGGATGAGGAAGGGTGGGGTAAGAGAGACACGGAGAGTCTTGGACGGGTATGTACATGGTGGAAAATCCCCAGAGGGAGAAAATTAATGGCTAAAACCCCTTTGGATCCCAAACTTCATGGGTTTCCTGCCCACGTTTACTTTCCCCAGCACACTCATTGCTTGAACAGACAGATTACTAGTGATAACACTGAACTGGTCATCCAAAAACTCCCAACAAGCATAAGTCCAGGACCAGATGGCTTCACAGGAGAATTCTACCAAACATTTAAAGAAGAGTTAATACCTATTCTCCTCAAACCATTCCAAACAATGAAATAGGAAGGCAGCTTTACCTTGATACCCAAACCAGACAAATACACTACCAAAAAAAAAAAAAAAAGGAAAAGAAAAGAAAACTACAGTCAGTGTCTCTGATGAACATAGATACACAAATCCTCAACAAAATGTTACCGAACAAAATTCAACAGTACGTTAAAAAGATCATTCACCACGATCAAGTGTGATTTATTCGAGATGCAAGGTGGTTCAATATTTGCAAATCAATCAGCGTGCTACATCACATTAACAGGAGAAAGGACAAAAACCATATGATCATTTCAGTAGATACCGAGAAAGCATTTGACAAAGTACAACATCCATTCATGATAAAAACTCTCAACACAGTGGGTTTAGAGGGAATATACCGCAACATAATACCACATATGTAAAACCCACAGCTGATGTCATACTCGGTATCAAAAGCTGAGAGATTTTCCTCTAAGATCAAGAACAAGACAAGAATGGTCACTCTCACCAGTTTTATTCAACATGGTCCTGGAGGTCCTAGCTGCAGCAGTCAGATAACAAAAAGAAATAAAATGCATCCAAATTGGTAAGGAAGAGGTAAAATTCTCACTATTTGCAGATGGCATGATACTATATATAAAGAGCCCTAAAGACTTTACCAGAAATCTACTAGAATAAATCAATTCTGTAAAGTTGCATGATAAAAATTAGAATACGGATATCTGTTGTGTGTCTATACACTAATGAAGTAGCAGAAAGAGAAATTAAGAAAGCAGTCCTGTTTACAACGGCACCAAAAAGAATAAAATACCTAGGAATAAACTTATTCTCAAAACTGTAAGACATTGATGAAAGAAATTGAAGATGATACAAACAAATGGGAAGATATACCATGCTCATGGATTGGAAGAATTAATATTGTTAAAATGTCCATACTACCCAAAGAAATCTACAGGCTAAATGCAATCCTTGTCAAAATACCAATAGCGCTTTTCACCGAACTAGGACACATAATTTTAAAACTTAAATGGAACCACAAACGATCTTGAACAGGCAAAGCAATCTTGAGAAAGAAGAATAAAGCTAGAGGTATCATAATCCTGGATTCAAGATACACTACAAAGCTATACTAATCAAAACAGTCTGGTACTGGCACAAAAATACACATATATATCAATGGTCAATGAACCTATGAAAGAGGTGGCAAGAATATACAATGGGAAAAAGACTGTGTTTTCGATAAATGGTGCTGGGAAAACTGGACAGCAACATGCAAAAGAATGAAACAAGACTGCTTTATTACACCATACACAAAAACAAACTCAAAATGGATTAAGGACCTAAATGTGAGACCTGAAATTATAAAGCTCCTAAAAGAAAACATAGGCATTAACCTCTTAGATATTGCTCTTAGCAGGATATTTATGGATACATCTCTTCAGAGACGGGAAACGAAAGCAAAAATAAACTATTGGGACTACACCAAAATAAAAAGCTTTTGCACCACAGAGGAAACTGTCAACAATATGAAAAGGCAACCTACAGAATGGGAGAAGATATTTGCAAATGATATATCTGACGAGGGGTTAATATCCGAAATATGTAAAGAAATTATACAACATAAGACCAAAGAAACAGTCTGTTTAAAAAGTGGGCAGAAGACCTGAATAGGCATTTTTCCAAAGAAGACGTACAAGTGGCCAACAGACACATGAAAAGATGCTCAACATCACTCGTCATCAGGGAAATACAATGAGATATCACCTCACACCAGTCAGAATGACTAGCATCAAAAAGACAAATAACAAGTGTTGGTAAAGATCTTGGAGAAAAGATTTATCCAATCTTTTGGATAAAGATTTGGAGAAAACATTTGGAGAACCCTCATGCGCCGTTGGTAGGAATGTAAATTGTTGCAGCCACTGTGGAAAACAGTATGGAGGTTCCTAAAAAAAAAAATGGAAAATAGAAATACCATATGATCCAGTAATTTGACTACTGGGTATTTACCCAAAGCAAATAATTCAAAGAAACGAATTCAAAAAGTTATATGCATCCCTATCCTATGTTATTGTAGCATTATTTATAATAGCCAAGATATGGGAGCAACCCAAGTGTCCACGGATAAATGAATGGGTAAGGAAGATGTGGATATGTGTACAATGACCTGTTACTCAGCCATTGAAAAAGAATGAGATTTTACCATTTGTGACAACACGGCTGGACCTAGAGAGTATTACGCTAAGTGAAACAAGTCCGATAGAAAAAGACAAATAGCATATGATTTCATTTCCATGTGTGGAATCCAGAAAGCAAATAAAACAAATAGATTCAAGTTGCCAGAGGGGAGGTGGGTGGGAAATGCATGGGAAGAAAAAGAAACCATTCCATCACTTGAACCAGATCTTATACCAAAGGCGCAGGGTCCTGAGAGGCCCCTCGGGGAAAGTTCCTTCCAGTCACTGCCCTGGCTTCCTAAACACCATGAACAGTCTACAGTTTTCTCAGAATTTTTAGGGATTCTCAGGCTCAGGATTTTGCTGCCCAGCCTCCAGAAAATATGTCCTGCAAGGTTTGTGGCTTTTCTAGGGAGAACAAGTGAAAAGCATTTCTTCTGCCTTTTTTCCAGACTCCATGTGTGTGTGTGTGGCTCCCAGTTGACATAGGTAGAGGTCAACTGGGCTGTCTTTATCGGGCATACAGTTGTCCTGATAAAAGCCTGGGGACAAGGCCAAAGGGCAGTGTATTCTGCTACAAAGTTTTATGTTACCAGAAGGTGTTTAATGGAGGAATTTCTCCAGAAGGAAGAAGTTAAAAGATCTGAATGAAACGGCTCGTCTTCAAACTTCACCTGTCCCATTGATCTGAGTCCACAGAGCAGTGACACAAACAATAGCAATAATTGCTAAGCTTTGGAGGGCGCGTTCTCTGCGCGGGGCACTATGCTGGACTCCTGACACAATGTCATGTCATGCTGGAGGCAGTGCAGGGAGGGAGGGACGGGCACTAGCCCCACTTGGCAGGTGGGGACACCGGGCCCAGAGCCTTCTCAGCATCATGTAGCTGCCTCATGGAGGACCCAGGATCTGAACCCACGTGCTGGCCTGAAGAGGACGCTGTTGACCACGACTGGTCGGGGAGGTACCTTTTGGCTCTCACAGCTGACACCATATGCCCCCCTGTGGATAGCAGCTCAAATTTTGCATTTATAGTGGGATGATCTGACGACTCTGAGCTCCTCAAGGGCAAGGTCATGTCTATTTTTATCTGCGGCCAAGTCCCCAGTGTCTGACAGGGTGCCCTGCACTCTTTGTGCACGGTACTTAGTTGCCACAGGAAAAAGTGCCTGAATGGTGGTCAGGGCTTAACACGCGAGGTCTTCAAAAGTCAATGTGCGTTCCAAATCCAAGATACTTTTCTCAAAATAGAGCATAAAATGAAATGTTTAAGATTGGAGAAACTCGAGCGGTAGGAATTATTGCAGAGGGAATATGGGATTATTGATAGCACATGGTCCCAGAAGAGATCTTAAGGGACAGGGTCAAGAGCAGAGAAGAATTTTCATTAGCAGAAAGAGGGCATTTCCTCTTTAGAGACCAGAGGTGAAGGGGGAGTAGGGGGAAGGATCCAGTCTGTAGTCTTGGGCTTTGTATCTCCAAGGAGTGCTTTCAGAGGCAAGTAATAGAGAGCTTGACCAGCAGTGTGGGAAATAATTACGGA
Source organism: Panthera pardus (assembly GCF_024362965.1). Classification (NCBI taxonomy): domain Eukaryota; kingdom Metazoa; phylum Chordata; class Mammalia; order Carnivora; family Felidae; genus Panthera; species Panthera pardus. The sequence goes on along the minus strand of NW_026526969.1, from coordinate 2,764,750 downwards.
TGTACTTTTCTCACGTGGTTGTAAGAAAGGCACAGGCAGTCAGCCCCCGTCATTGGTTCAGTGGCTCAGCTGTAAGGGCCTTTGAGACTTTCTCAGACTGACCCTCCCATGCTCTGTTCATTGCAGTTCCTGGCATCACATCTGCATTCAAGGAAAAGAAATGTCCTTCTTACCCTTTTTTAGCTCCAAAGTGGGAACATCCCCTCCGGCTTCTGTTGGATCTCTGATGCTGGCCAGAGTCACAGGGAAGATGGAACTGTGAGCCTGTAGCTGCCCCCCTCCCCCAACCAGGGAGTGGGCAAGGGTGCCGAGAGGGTGGGGCACCGGCTCCGTGTGTTGCCTGCTAGCTGGCCAGGACAGGGGTTGGGGCTTTGTGACCATGGCCATCCTACAGCCGCCACAGGGGAGTTTCAAGGGCCAGCGGGGTCCATGCCTCTGCTGACCTTATTTCTTCTAGGAAGGCCAAAAGATGTTTGTGGGAGATTCCTGAGAAACTGTGCGAAGGGGAGAGTAGGAAGAGTTCACTTACTCACCCATGAGTTGCTAGAACTTGGTGAAGTTACGGGCATCACAGTTTTGTGAAATCTACTTTTGCTGAAATTTACATCCTCGTCTCTACTTTCTGTCTCCACGCCCCCCTGCAAGAGAAATTGAACCATTACATGCAACAGAAAGGATTTTCCTCAGTATTAGCAGCTACTTTTGTCCAGTATCTCCACATAAAATGATTGTCTTTCTGCTTCAGATCTCCAGAAAATTTCTTCCCGGTAACAACTTAACTTGGAAAATGGGGAAACAAACCTAAGCATAAAAAGAACCCCACTTAACGCTTGTACAGAGCCTTCCAAGGAAGCTCTGATATAAACAGATTTGCACCTCCTCCTCCCTCTTACACCAGCCATTCAACACCTACCAACACGCCCATTTACCAGTTACAGTTACATCCTACTGGTCCAGAGATGGGGCATTAACTAGTCTAGTGGTGACTGGGGCCAGGAGACCTCTAGAAAAGTCAGTGGTTGCCCTGGGCTTTTGCTGCCTCTTTGGGCAGGTCACTTTACCTCTGCTGGGACTGTGAAAGGAAGCTGGGCAGATCTCAGAGGACCGTGCCAGCCTGTAACATCCCCTCAACCTCCCTTGATTCCAGCTGCCCTGAGGGACGGCTAAGGTGGCCCCGGCCCCTCCCCAAGCAGTGTCTCCCCGGAGGGGTCAGCCTCCCGGGTCCTACTTAGCATCTCAGTTTGTGCCTTCATTCTCCCCTGACCCTCATTAACCAAGAGGAAAAACCAATTCCAAAAAGGACTCCGTTGCCCATATTGTATATTTCACATCCGCAGAGCACGCTGTGTGCCCTATTAAGAATTAACACTGCGATCACTAAACTCATCCCATTTGTGCCAGGGGCCCTGTTCACAACCTGCTTTCCCAGCAGAGTGGGGCCAGTGGATTAGTATCTCCCCACGAGAGGTGGAGTGGTTCTCATCTCTTTTTAATGCCTTTGGCAAGGGACAGAGACAGGGAGAGAGAGGGAAAGGCAGGGAGAGAGAGCAAGGAAAAAAGAAAAACACAAAAGAAGAACAAGAGTGAGAGAAAGGCACGCTAACAGCAGCCCCACGTTTTGTTAGAACATTGGCACTGCATTTATCAGGATTACCGGAGGGTGAGCTGGGTTTGATCCTGTTCTCCGCTGGGAAAGGCAAAAGCTTTATTGTACCTTTTTTAACATCTCACAGTTAGATCAGAACAATACACTGTGTGTGTGTGTGTGTGTGTGTGTGTGTGTGTGTGTGTACATACACACCGTGTGTATGTGCCTAAGGACGGTATTCTACTTGGGACACACCCGATTTTCAAAGCACTTGCAGATCGGGTGACCTGAGGCTTTCTTATAAATAAGGCCAGATACAGAAAACCACCAGGCTCTCTCTGGGGCTCCCTTTCTAGCAGACTTTTTTTTTTTTTTCCTCCTTGCCCTGACTTAGATCAGCAGGATTCACTCCTGTCAAACAAATTATAGCATCTATGAAATGGGGATATCGACATGTGTGACTTGATCTGTTTTAATAGGGACCCGGTGGGAGTTTCCTCCCTGCCCCACTGAGCTTTGTATTCTTTATGGAAAGGCAGACAGGGCGCTGGAGGAGGCTGCGGGCTTTAACCCTTTGCTGACAGCAGGTTGCCAGCCTCCCGTGTTCTGGCTGTTTCCTTTTTGTCCCTGGCCATTGTCTGGGGAGTGCATGCAGCCTGCCATCCACTTCATGCTTATTATCTCACAGGAGACAAGCTCACCCCAGGAGGAGGAAGAGAGGGCTGTGTTTTGAGCCAGATCTTTTGATTTCCTATCTTCCCTCTGAAATAATTAGAAGTATTGGTCAAGGTTTAAAAAAAAAAAAAAAAACAGGCAAGAGGGGAAAAAATACATCGTGTAACCCTGGCATTTTGGGTTTTTTTTTTTAATTTTTTTTTTTTTAACGTTTATTTATTTTTGAGACAGAGAGAGACAGAGCATGAATGGGGGAGGGGCAGAGACAGAGGGAGACACAGAATCGGAAGCAGGCTCCAGGCTCTGAGCCATCAGCCCAGAGCCCGACGCGGGGCTCGAACTCACGGTGGCATTTTGTTTTTTAAGAGGTTATTATCCTGGCTGCCATTTGCCCCTCACGGAACGACTAGCGTTTTAGCCGTGGCAGCAGGGAAGAGTGAGGGGAACGGCCTGCCGAAGGATTTCCTCCAGTCAAGTACACGAGGGAATTGCATGTGTCCACATGACCGATTCTCCTGTTTTATCGTTTTCTCCCTTTCCCTTTTCTCAGAGTCAGTTGCTAAGGAAGGAGTCCCCTGGTGCCTCCTCAGACAGTGGGCCCTGGGGCCCATTAACCTCCTGGGGTAGTTGGGTCCCAGCCGAAGCCAGTGACAGGGGCCCTGTCACAGCACTGCCTCCGGGAGGTGCTTAGCACCCTGGCTGCCTTCCCACACCAGCTCCTGTAGGGGTGCGGGGTCCCATCCAGCAGGTGCACCTCCTCATGCCCTCTCCCTTAGACTGGGAGCACCATGGGGCCAAGGGCAGGAGGGCCGGCTTTCTCTTTTTGTTTTTTTTTTTTAATTTTTTTTTTCATGTTTATTTATTTTTGAAAGCGAGAGAGAGCACGCGTGCACCCAAGTGGGGGAGGGAAGAGAGAGCGCAACAGAGGAGCCAAAGCGGGTTCTGCACTGACCGCAGCGAACCCCACGTGGGGCTCAAACTGGCAAACTGCAAGATCGTGACCTGAGCTGAAGTCGGACGCTCAACCGACTGGAGCCACCCAGGTGCCCCAAGGCCAGCTTTCTTTGTGCCTTCTTTCTGCCTTCTTTCTGAGCACAGCGTTGGTGTGAAAAATCACACACGGATGCAACTTGAGGCAGGAGGGCTCCTGTACAGCACAGATTGACGTTGTTTAGAGCCAGTCAAGATGATGCTCAGAAACGTCATAATATCCTGTTTACTTACTGGTGTAGGCAGCTCGGCTCACGGCTCCTTTTATAAAGTGAGAAATCCTTTAATGTAGCCCGTATCTAGCGCTGACTTCCCTGTTCAAGGAGTCCCCAGCCAGAGATCGCACCTTTGCCAGCGCACAGGAGCCACCGGAACCCGGTCGATCCAGGCCTGGTGCTCAGTGGGGTGCGGCCCCACCCTGACTGCTTCCTGCCCCGTTGTCCTCAACCTTGAGCGTCCATGCCCTCAGGTCACTGTGCTGTCTGGACTGGTGATTTTCGTTGGGATTTTCCCACCCCTTTCTTCATTTAGGCCCCGCCCCGCAGAACTTGGAGCAAGCTGGTTGGTAGTGCATCTGTCTTTCATTTTCCTTTGGGGAGAAAACCTCCTCTGGGCTCCAGTCCCCCCCCACTCACCGCTCACTGGCACTGCTTCGCAGCCTCTTTGTTGTCATTTGGGGTTTTGCTGCTACTCGTCCCTTCTGGTGCTAGACGAAGGGGCAGGGAGGGAAGCTGGGGAGTTGTAGAGAAGGGTGGTCAGAAGTGAGCTTGCGGGAAAGAGGCAAGACTGGGAGGCGAGCCCAGCCACTGAGCGGAAGGTGCTGAGGGTGGTGACGATTAGAGAAGGTGCGGTGGGGGGCCAGAAGACGAGCACAGAGCGGCAGCTTATCCATCTGGAAAGACCAGGGGACAGCTCCCATCCACACACAGCTCCCCTTCCCGGAGACTAGGAAGGGCATGTTGAAGGCTTCAGTGTCGTTGCCACAGAGCACAGGGATGGGCCCCCCCGCCATGCCAGGCTGGCCTCCTCCTCTTGACCGCTGAGTCCCCAGGTTGCTGACTCAGAGTGTGTGTGCCGCTAGCTCTCCCTTTCCCCCGCGGCTCAGTCAAGTGGTCCAGTGGGCCCTGAAGGATGATCAGCCCATGGAGGGAGCCCCTCTGGCCACCTGCACCCCTTCCAGGTCCTCTCTGAATGCCGTGCCCAGTTCTTTCCAGACTGTTCCCAGCCATTTTCTCCTCGTGTGAGGGCTTCTCTGGATTAACCCAGAGCGTACACCAAATCACAGCTTTTTCCTTCCTCCAAAGCATAGACCCATCCATTGTTCTGACTCGGTTTCCCATCTTCTGCCGGATTTATTTTTCGGAAATGGGGGGTGGGGGCCACGTACGGGACCGCTCCTTGTGTAGGATGTTAGATTGAGAAGCCCAGACCTGCAAAACCTTTTAGATCCAATTCTCTGCAGACAGATGTTTATGTCAGCATCGGGTCAGGGCAAGAGCGAAGATGAAGGAAGAAGGCCTAGCACAAGCTAGGGCCGCACAGTGGGCCAATTCAGAGATCTGCTAAGTGCCGTGTAATGCTACGGAGAGTCAGGTTCACTTCAGTGTCGACTTTTCTTTCTTTTTATGTATGTATGTATTTATTTTGAGAGAGACAGAGAGCGTGAGTGGGGGAGAGGGGCAGAGGGCGAGAGAGAGAGTCCCAAGCTGGTTCCATGCTTATCGTGGAGCCCGACGCAGGGCTTAATCCCATGACCCGGGGATCGTGACCTGAGCCGAAATTAAGAGTTGGACGTTCAACCAACTGAGCCACCCAGGTGCCCCCAGTGTAGACTTTACTTTTTCTTAAGTTTATTTATTTTGAGAGAGAGAGAAAGAAAGCGCAAGCAGGGGAGGATCAGAGAGAGAGGACAGAGAGAATCCCAAGCAGGCCCCACACTGACAGCACAGCACCTGATGTGGGGCTGTGATCCGTGAACCGTGAGATCATGACCTGAGTCGGACGCTCAACCTACTGAGCCACCCAGGCACAACCCCACCCCCCCAACAGTGTAGACTTTTTAAAGTCAAGTTGTTGAGTCACCATATTGCACACCTGAAACTGATATAACACTGAATGTTAATTACACTTGATTGACAAATATAAATAGTCTAGACCAAGTTCCTCAGGCTAACCTTGGAGCCATGGCGTCCAGGCAACTGCCTTTCTGTGCAGCCTCTCACAAAACCCTCTTGCTCCCAAGTTCTTTTGAAACTTTGACCTGTGTCCCTTCATGCCTCAGGGGTCCGCCTTGTCCTCTGTCCCTGAAATCTCTCCCTGTGCCACCGACTGAACCTGGCATTTGAACGGGCTGGTGCTCTGGTTTTTCGGGCAGCACATCCTTGCTGAGCAGAACGTGGTGTTCAGCCAGCTTCCAGAGCTCGGCACCCCCACAGTTACTGCTCAGGCCCTCAGTCGTGCCGCCCCTCCCGCTAACTCCCAGACTTCTTCGGAATCAGAACTCCCTCCAGTCAAATCACCAGGCTTCTATTCCATAATCTCTTACTCGCTCTTGCCAAGAATGTTCTTTAGTAATCCAAGTTATATTTGTTATTATACATAAGACTAGAAAAGGGTTTGTGATTTTTTTGTGTGAAATCAGCTTTAATACGTTGTGACAAAACCTAACTCATGTTTCTAAACATTTTATGTAACGGTTGTGCTCTTTTCGACTTATGGAAAAATGGATCCAGAACTCTTGGCGGCTTTCATGCATCTTTCCTTGGCCTTTTTCTTTGTGGACTGAAGTCAGCTCAGGGCCAAACGTAACCAGAATCATTGGCCATTGATACTCTGGTGAAGGCTGTGTTTTATTACCACTGCAACAGTTAGGGGTAGGGCGAAATGATATCCAGACATGTCAGATCTTAATCGCAAGTGTTGAAAACAGAGATGTGTTTTATTCTAGACCATTAAGGTGGGAGTTAATTACCACTTTCAGATGAACTCCCCGCGTGCCCTCCTGCCATGGCAATTAGGAGCAGAGTGGCCGCTTGTGTGCTTGACGATGTTTTATGACCATGGATTATATGGGAATTAGGAATGGGTTGGGGGAGCATTTGGGCCTCATAGTTACCCAGCACCAGGATGGCCCAGCCCCAGATTTGTCAAAACCGCAAATGTTGTGTTTGGCAAACACTCTCCAGAATTTGTTTGGTCCATACTAAATAGCTTCATTTAGCAGACCGGTTTATTCAAGTGCCTGGGAGTAGTCTTTGGATTCTGACTTACCCCAGGAGGCCCCCAAGAGCATCACTGAGGTTTATCTACAGCCTGGGTTGGTTCCGAGTAATGCCTGTTATGAAACTGCAAAGTAGGGACGCCTTCGTTCGGTTCCAAGATGAGGATCTTTATGGCTGCTCTGTCCAGTACAGTAGCCACCAGTAATGTGTGGCTTTTTAAACTTACAATTAAATTGCTAACAGTAAATAAAACCAAAACGTCACTTCCTCAATGACACACGTTTCAAGAACTTGATAACCACACGCGGCTAACATATTGGACAGCACAGGTAGAGAATATTGTCATCACCAGAGAATTCTTTAGGACAGTGGTGGGCTAGAGTCTCAACACATCACTTGTGCAGGGGGTCAGTGGATCCAGAGCCACTCCTCGAGGGACATCTTGGCTTTCCTGACGGTTCTCCAGTGACTCAACACCACATGGAGAAGGATGACCTTCAACCCATCAAGGTCTCCCAGCTTTGCCTCTGATCCGAAAGTCAGCCATCCTGGGTGTCCAAACTGAGGGTCAGCCTTTGAGCACCTTCAGGGGTGTCGGGGGCTCACGGTAGCTTCTGGTAGCACTGCGGTCAGCTCTTCCCAGAAATCAGGGGAGAAGGGGGACTGTTCACTGAAGGTCGACAGAAGGACACGCTCCCTACCCCCAAGTAATGCCCGCTCTCCTTTCTTCAAGTCAGATCACCAGGAAACCACATACTTGAAGGACATTAGCTTATCTCCCTCAGTCGCGTTGTCTTTAATCGCCCATACTTTCATGTTTCTACCTTGCGTTTCTTGATAATTAAAAAAACTAACATGAAGATAACTCTCATGTACTACAAAAACCATTCATTACGGAGGATGTGGACCATTTGTGCAGAGCACTGCATAGTCCTTGGCGTGTTACATGTCTCTCAGCAAGAACTGTGAGGCTTTCTTCCACTGGAGAATGCAAATCATGTGCCCATTCTTCCTCTTTTGCCCCATCTTCTGGAAACGCCAGAGTTTAAATTCAGTGCTCGGTCACATTGACTTCATTAGCCCCCATGGTTATATTTCTTGCTTTCGCTTCCTTGATCAGATGTTTGATTTTCTATTTCAACTTTGATAACTTTATTGTGTGTATCTGTTTATGTTATTTTAATTCTCCTTAAATTCTTTTCTGAAAGAGGCGAAGTGTAACAAATGAATACAAACTATTCATTATATCCTCTTCCCACTCGATATTTCCTGTTTTAAAGTATTCCCTGTGCAAGCCCCAGCCTCTGCCGCCGGCATCCATGAGCGCAGGGCCCACGGACCTCCTGACCATCTCGTTTTTCTTCTGTATCCTCCCGAGTGTCTAGCACACTGTGGAGCATATGCCGGTTTGAGTGATGCGAGGGCAGAGAAACTGCACCACGCGTGGGAAGACATCACAGAATAAGCTCAGGGAGAAGGGTCACCTCTCAAATTTAGTCAGATGACAAAAGGCAGCACTGGCCTCCCTGGCATGTAGAGCTAGGAAAGAATTTGAATAATCATCATCATTATCATCACCACATTAGTTAAACCCCATCTGCACATGGCACCGTGTAGGCCCCGACAGGTTATTTCCAGGCTGGGGAGAGAGAATTTTGTCCAGCAAGGAGGATAAGCCTGAGATCTCCTCTGTTCACCAGCCTCCTTTCAAGAGTGTTTTTGATGGTCCGCCTCCAAGATGGCGACCGGGTTTACTGTTGGAATTGAGCACGTTAACTCCATGTTCTTGGGACATAGGTCTCTGTGGTCCTTGACTTACAAGTGTCCTTCACATCCTAGAACCCTGGACTTTTACCTTACAGCACTAACCACAGTGGCAGTTGAGGACCTCGATGCATAATGAGTTAGAGTCTCTTTTACAGTATGTCTCTATCTTCTGTGCGCCCGTGTTTCTGGAACTCACCGTCATGTGTTGCGTAGAATACGTGTATGTTACGTAACTGTTATAATAAATAGAAGAGATGAGTGAACGGATATCCAATTTGACTTTAGAGTTATCTCCTGACTTAACAGCCGTCGGAGTGACTATTTCCTCCATGAATCCAACATTTGGGATTCATGGAGTACTTGAGTTACAGCCCTGCCATAGGGGGACGCCATTACACAAAGCACTTAACACCAGCACTCATATGGCACTTGATGAGCTAGAGGCTTACCAATGTTCTTTAACTATCAGCTTTTCTTGTGACCTGGCCTAAAATATTGTAAGCTCCTTGAGAATAAGGACTAAGTGTTATTTTGTGTATTTCCAGTGAGTGATTTGTATCAAACACTCATGAAGCATTTGTTGACTGAACCAGTGAGGTGGTAGGAAAGTGCCCAGTCGTTCTGTCCCTCTACACAGACATTTAGCAACAGGTACTCCTTCATCGTGAGGAAATGATAGAAACAGACCACGTGCCGTCGTGACCGTAGATAGGTTGGTAACAGTGACCGTATCCACATGTGAGTAAAAAATGTTTTAAACGGCAGTTTTGCATTAACACGGGATTGGGCAGGTCATTGTTTTTCAACCCTAGAGTCATCTGGAGAGCTTTTCGAAAGTGCTGATGACTGGATCCCACCACCTAAAAAAGTCATCTCTGAGTCTAGGTACCAGCCGATGAAATATATATTTTTTAAAAATTTTTTTTTTTAACGTTTATTTATTTTTGAGACAGAGCATGAACGGGGGAGGGGCAGAGAGAGAGGGAGACACAGAATCTGAAACAGGCTCCAGGCTCTGAGCCGTCAGCCCAGAGCCCGACGCGGGGCTCAAACTCACGGACCGCGAGATCGTGACCTGAGCCGAAGTCGGACGCTTAACCGACTGAGCCACCCAGGCGCCCCTGAAATATATTTTTATAATGCTTTAGATATTTTTAACGCGCAAACGAAGTTGAGGATTACTGACTAGTGTGTGGATATGAATCCGTACCAGCTCATTATCCCATCCCTGCCAACATTCACCCACGGTTTTCTCTAGTTTGGTAACTTCCCTGGTTCAGAGAGAGCAGAGTTGGAATTTTATGGTGCGGGCTCGGCTCCAGTTCCTAGCACCTCCGCACCCCATTCCAAGCAGTGTCCAACCTCAGTGTCTGGCCTTAGGGAGATCCCACGTGGCACTGGATAAAAAGGAATGCTTTGATCACACATTTGCTTACTCCTTCATTCGACATGTATTTAGTATCTACCGTGGACTCAGTGGAGGAAGAGACCGTTCATTTCTCCGTTGTGCAAGCAAGGCTGGGATAAAAGTGATCGGGATGTCATGGGAGCTTCGAAGGAAGGGTACTGACTCCTGCCTGAAGTCACTGGGAACAGCCTTCCTGGAGGAGATGATAGGAGAGCTGAGTTCTGACGGTTGCCTAGATGTTTGCCCAGATACAGTTTCCCCCCTCCTCTGCCTGGCTGGTGGAAAAGCATGTGCACAGAGGTGGAGGGTGAGAGAAGGCAGCACCCTGAGCTCACTAGATGTGGTTATTGTGGCTACTGGGGGTTGGGTGGGACGTTGTCAGGAGGGAGCCTGAGGACTTAGGACGGGGCCAGGTCACAGACAACTCGCTTGTGTTCCAGGTGGGTGTGGACTTACCACGAGGTTATTACAGTTTATTTTTTTTTTAATTTAAAAAAAAATTTTTTTTAATGTTTATTTTTTTTTTTAATTTTTTTTTTAACGTTTATTTATTTTTGAGACAGAGCATGAACAGGGGAGGGGCAGAGAGAGAGGGAGAAACAGAATCCGAAACAGGCTCCAGGCTCTGAGCTGTCAGCCCAGAGCCCGACGCGGGGCTCGAACTCACGGACCGCGAGATCGTGACCTGAGTCGAAGTCGGATGCTTAACCGACTGAGCCACCCATGCGCCCAGGTTATTACAGTTTAAAGTGCAGGACCCCTCGCTGCCACAGGCCCCTCCTGGGTCCCCACCCGGACTCTAGCAGTGTCATCACGTGTCCACATGTTGGGTTTTGTTGGGTGGTGCTTCTTTTTTTTAATTAGCAAATTTAAATTTAAGGTAAGTTTCACCTTTCAATTTTTTTGTATTATATAGCTCCCCCCGCCCCGACAGATTCTGTAAGCTTGGAGCCCCACATACCTGGATCTAAAGCTTAACAGCCTTAAAGTTTTCCCCAAATTAGCAGGAGTTCTTGAAGAAATTCTCGAACTCCTTGTTTTAACTAGGATTATAACGTATCATCCAAACAGGGACACTGGGAGAGGGAAGGAGTGTGTTATGTAATAGTTTTCCACCCCCATCGCCCCCCCCCCCCCAACCACCACCTCCCGCAAAATTCAGTAACCGGAACTTTTCTGGGCAAAAGGAGTACATGAAAACTCATCTAAAAATTTTTTTTGTTACATAAATTAACCCATTTATTTGATGGGCTAGCGATGTTTCAAATGGTGGGGCTTCTACTACTGGTCTTTCCATCCCTTCCGTCTCCCGATGGCAGATGTCACTTTGACACCGGAAGTGGTGCTGTGGGTCTAGGCTCCCATTTCGTGCGGGAACCACGGTGCCCGATGCCCACGGCACACGTTTTCGGCTCGCTTTCGCCACAGAAGGAGCGAGTGTACTTGGTGTGCTGGCTTGTTTCCGTTGTCTTCGCCGTTTTCCCGAGGGAGACACAGAATGGGTTCCACATTTACCAGCGATGTTGACCTTCTTGGTGCCTTTAGCCAGGTCGCCGCGGAGATAGGTCCCAGCCCAGATGGCTGAAAACCCCCATGGTGGGAGGTCGAGGCTGGAGCAGGGAGACCGGCCAGGATGCTATAACATCCAGATGGGATGAGTGGGGTCTGGACTGAGACCTGGCAGAGAAGGTGGAGAACAGGAGGTGGGGCTTCAGGATGGGAGCCCGGGTGAAGGAGCGGGAGACGAGTTGGGGTGGACGGGGGGTGTCTTCGCTTGACCCAGAGAACGGGTGTTGGGGCAGCAGGTGGAAACTCCATCTGGATGCGGGGAAGTGCCTTGTTGCCTTCCCTGGCAAGGGATGAGTTTAGCTAAGTGCCCAGGTCCCAATGGCAGGTTCAAATCTGTCATGAGGCAGTCAGGTTTGCTGTGTTGCCAAGGACATCCCCCCTCTGCAGACACCAATGTGACGTGGAAACCCCGTGATGCAGAGTAGAGGTCGGGTGGCTGGTTGGATGCAAACCAAACCCTAGTTTAAAACACAGCCCTGGGGCACCTGGGTGGCTCACTTGGTTGAGTGTCTGACTTTGCTTTAGGTCATGATCTTGCGTTCGTGGGTTCAAGTCCCGCGTCGGGCTCTGTGCTGACAGCTCAGAGCCTGGAGCCTGCTTTGGATTCTGTGTTTCCCTCTCTCTCTCTCTCTCTCTCTCTCTCTCTCTGCCCCTCCCTTGCTTGTGCTCTGTCTCTCTCTGTCTCTTAAAAAATAATAAAATGGTAAAACAAACAAACAAACAAACAAAAACAGCTCTGCTCTGATCCAAGCAGCATGAGCCTATTTGTGGCCTCTCCCCATCCCCTCAGCAGTCTAAGCGGAGACCAGTGCCACCCACATCAGGGTAGCTGGTGGCTGCTGGGGCTCCTAGAGCCACCAACCACATGAACTGCCCCTGGATTCATTTGGAGTTAATTTTCATCACCAGGAGCTTCTGTGTCTCACCAGCCCTACTGAATTCCAAATCCACTAAAGCTTCTTTTGTTTGGTTGTTGTTGTTGTTGTTGTTGTTGTTGTTGTTGTTGTTGTAAGCTGTAGGTCTGTCTTTTGGACAGAAAATGGTCCTCGTAGCCCCTGAGCTCATACTTAAATAAAACGGCTCTCATGTTCTCCTTGATATATTTGCTTATTGGATTTGTTTAATGAAATATGGATTTATACCATAAATATTGGAGTTGGTGTAGTCCATATTTCAATTAATGGATCATTTATATGTCATGCGAACTTTGTAATTACTGAGATGTAGAAATATAGTGGATTGAAATGAGTTCCTGGTCTTTGCGTTCCTGCCCCCATCCAACCGTGTCTGAGCAGCTTGGGCCCACGAAAGGGGAAAATGTATATGTGGGGTTTTCAAAGGAAAGGGGCAGGGGCTCAGAAAAGACAGCTCCCCCCGCTGGTGCTGCCGGAGATCTGTAACCCACCGTGCTCTCCGGGTTCCCCCGAACAGTGGTGTACAATTGTCCGCAAAGGAGCAGGAAGCTGGGCTCCGGCGGGAGCGCCCGGTCGTCAATTTGCTGACAGACCTTCATCATCGTTTTCGTCTCGGTTGTAAAGCACAGCCTATTTTCCCCCTTTGCCGGATCTCTGTCCGAAAGGGCCCTAAATATACATAAATATAGATTTCTCACCGAGCCCCACTTCCAGGAATCAACTGGAAACCCTCACCAGACCTATGAGACAGAAAACTAGTAAATTGTGTTCTCCAACCCCCCGAACCGGGCCTGTCGCTTTAACTGGCTCCTTCCTTCCTCTGGCAGTGGGTACCGCCCGCCCAGAGGACAACCTAGTGAACTTGGCCCTCCCTCCCTCCCTCCCCCACCCCGCTTCTGCCTGCCGGTTTGCTGACCAGAAAAATCTGGCTGGAGAGGCCCATGCAGTGAGTGAACATCACATACATAATTCTATCAGAATATATCCAAGGGTGGGGAATCATTGTTCTCGGAACTAGCTGAGCTGAAGCCCGAGCAGAAATACTAAAGTCAGTCGTGCCTTTGAGCTGCCTCTAACAGCGCCCTTTGGAGACCCATTTCATACAAAATTTGAAGCCTGTGTTTATTGCCCATTAAAGCAACCTTTATTTTATGGCAAATGTTGCAGTAATTGCCTTTTACGAAGAGCACTTTGTAACACACATGCACAGTTGAAAGAAAACCACTCTGGTATTGTCTATCGGGACTTAATGGCGCAATTAATTTTACTCCATCTGTTCCTGAGACTTTAAAGGAAAATGGATTTTTTTTTTGAGCGCACTTTAATGAAGAAGATAAAGCGGCCCGGCTGGTGTCCCACAGGCTCGGCGCAGTAAGTTCAGATTATTGCTCAGTCTGTCAGAATGGGCTGCTTCCCTCAGCAGCAGCCACAGCCAGCAACCCGCTCTGGCCCCTCGCCGCGCCATTCCTGATGACAAACTGCCAGCCAGCTCCCACAAAAGCACGATTAAAATGTCAGCACAGGATGACGAAGGGGCCAAGAGGGTCCTCGGAGACAAACTGTGTTCAGTATGAGTTAATACTTTACAGCAGGGCTGGGGCCCGGCTTGCTGCTGGCTGCTCCGGCTGCTGGCGCGCCTCAAAAAGAATGCAAGGGCGGGGCCTGGCCACCGCGCCTGTCGCCTGTCGCCTGCCTGGGGCCCGCGGGCACGCTGGGCTGCGTGGGGAGGGTCTTCCCCTGCAGGAGGAGTCTACGGGGGGACCCAGGGGGCCTCCCGCGGGCTCTCATCCGTGGGAGCAGGGCGGGCCGGGAGGGTGGTCGCGAACCCGGAATGGGGCACGGAGACAGCCGTGCCGGTAGTGACCCCGGGGCCACCGGCTCGGTCCCAGATGTTCGCGGCACTGGTTCCGGGGCGGTGAGGGCGGCCGTGAGAGGGCCCACGCCGCAGAAACTCCCTCCTCACAAAGAGGTGGTTGCACAGAGCATACGGTCGGCCCCACTTTGTCCCGTGTCCGAGCCTTAGGCTGGGCCACGGCAGGGGGGGTCAGCGGCAAATTGTCCTTTTATCAATCCCGCTGCCTGACAACATCTTGTAAACCCCTGCCCCCGTGTTTGCGGACTTGCTGGGGGGCCGGCGTGCTCTGTGTCTCCGGCTTAATTCTCTCCCAAATCCCCACCCCCCTCGACCCGTGCTTTGGTGGTGCCCTGTCCATGTGGGACAGCCGGGGAGTCAGGCTGTGATGAAAAGGACGAGGAGATTTGCATCTCTGGCCTCCTGTGGAGACCCGATCTGCCGGCCTAGTGGGCAGCAGGTGTGAGCGCCTGCCATTGTCCCTAATGGTTATTACCAGTGATAAGCAGGACAAATGTGAGGTCATCTCTCCCGCTGGCAGGTCAGAGGGGGCTGGATTTAGAGCCCCTAGGAGACGGGGAAATTAGATGGTCAGTATCCACAGTGGAGGTCGTAACCAACTCCTGCTGCAGTGATACTGGAGAGGGGCAGCGGGGGGCTGGAGGAGCTGCCCGGTCAACGTAATCCAGATGTATGGTCATCCTTGGAAGCAGTCAAGAGCGTCCATTGTCAGCGCGCCGGTGAGGCGGTCATTAGTGCAGAGCACTAACAGGGGAACAGAAGGCAGGAAGAGGCCCCGGTGACGGGCAGCCAGGGGATTTGCTTTCCTCTTGGTCCATGACCACAGGCCAGGACTTCACAAGAGAGGAAGGGGGGAGGCCCTGCTGGTTTCTAATTAAACCCCTTTGCCTGTGCCCGTGTGCCCTGGGACCCAGTGAGGGTGCACTTCCTGGTTTCCTGAGCCTCCTGTCTTCCCCCGTCTCGTCCCGGGGCTCCCGTCTTCTGGCCCGTCTGCCTCCCCGTTGAGCCGGCCTTCCCGGCCACTCTCAGGTTCCGCCTGCCTCCTGCCCCGTCCCCACGTCTGGCTTGTTCTCTCCACTCCACACGTCTCCCCCGCCCTCACCCCCTCCGTTCCATCCATCACCCCTCCTCGCTCCTGAGAGTGCTCTCTAAATCCTATTGCCTTTTTATGTCTCTCTTGGGCTCTTCCTCCTGCCCTCTCCCGGAGCACACTTTTCCTGTGTTTTGAGCATCCCACAGCTTACGCCAGTAATAGCATCATAATGGCCACGATTGGCTTTTACGGAGCAAACAGCCTTCTGTGGGCCTCCCAAGGACACACAGCCCCCACCGGTGACCCAAACACACCTCCGTCGAGCAGCCCGGGGGCCCCCTGCCCCGCGAGCCCTTTCAGGCTGGTCCTTTGAGGTTTCCACCAACCAGGCTACACATTCAGCCCTCTGTGTCCGTATAAAATCTATCAGCCAAGAGCAGTAAAGAAAGAAAAGTCTGGATACGGAGGATAATGGACGCTCGCGTGGGTGAGGGCTTCAGGAGCAGCATCCCTCCCCCTTGGGGTGCGTGGCAAGAAAAATGAAAGTCCAGGGACCTACGTGGGGGGGCGGGCAGGGGGACACATCCTGTGTGAATGTGCTGGGAGACCTAATGGAAGAGAGGCGCAGAGCACCTCCGGGGTGAGGGTCCCGCCAGCTGCCCCACTGGCCCTGGTAGCATGCCTCTGGAGGACACCGTCTCAGTGTGGCTCACCCACCCGTTCGTTCATTCATTCATTCATTCATTCATCCCATATCGATGGCACTGCTCTTGATGACCACAGATGCAGGACCTGATCCCCGATTGGGCCATAGGTATAAAATTTTTAAAAGTTTATTTTAAAGGATACTGGGGGGACACCTGGGGAGATTTTAATGTGGACTATATATTAGGTGATGGGTCAACTGAAACTTCTTTTATTTTTTTAAAATGTTTATTTATGGGGCGCCCGGGCGGCTCAGTTGGTTGAGCGTCCGACTTCGGCTCAGGTCATGATCTCGAGGTTCACGAGTTCGAGCCCTGCGTCGGGCTCTGTGCTGACAGCTCAGAGCCTGGAGCCTGCTTCGGATTCTGTCTCTCTCTCTCTCTCTGCTCCTCCCCTGCTCGTGCTCTGTCTCTCTCTGTCTCAAAAATAAATAAAACATTAAAAAAAATTAAATGTTTATTTATTTATTTTGAGAGACAGAGCACAGATAGGAGAGGGGCAGAGAGAGGGAGAGAGAGAATCTCAAGCAGGCTCCCTGCTGTCAGCACAGAGCCTGACGCAGGGCTCGATCCCGCAAATCATGAGATCACGACCTGAGCGGATATCAAGAGTCAGATGCTCAACTGACTGAGCCACCCAGGGACCCCATCAATTGAAATTTCTGAGTGATGTTCTTATTCTTAGGAGATACTGTCTTTCCTTAATTTAAATGTGTACCAAAAAGAAATACGTGTTAGATATTTACACACACACATATACCTACACACAGAAATAAAGCAGATGAGGCAAAATGTTAATAACTATTGAATCTAGGTCAAGGGTGATGGGTATCAGTATATTCTTTCTATTTTTCTGTAGGTTTGAAATTTTTCAAAGTTAAATATATGGCAAAAAACATTTATGGGTGTCTGCTATGTGCCCAGATCGTTCTGCGTATGAGGCACGTCATCAGAGACCAAAAGAGGTGGGGGGAGGGCACCTTGGGGGGCTCAGTCAGTTAAGCATCTGACTTCAGCTGAGGTCATGGCCTCATGGTTTGTGAGATCGAGCCCCACATCAGGCTCTGTGCTGACAGCTGGGAGCCTGGAGCCTGCTTTAGATTCTGTGTCTCCCTCTCTCTCTACTACTCTCTCTTTCTCTCTCTCTCTCTCTCTCCCTGCCCCTCCCCCCCCCCCCCCCGCACACACACTCTCCCTCAAAATAAATAAATAAACTTAAAGACGACGAAGCGACCGTGTCCTCTGGGAGCTCACCTCCGTGGATGGTGGGAGAGAGACACTGAGCACCGTCAGTGAGCAAACTAGACTATGTTAGGAGGGGCGGGTATGGGGTTTTGGGGGCCCCTGGAACAGGAAGCATGCTCCTTTAAACAGGAGGTGAGGGGCAGGCCCCACAGTCCCGCTGAGAAGGGACGGACATGTGAGATAAGGCTAGAGGCGAGGCAGTGCCCTGCAGAGCGCTTCAAGCCGAGGACAGTTCGCACACCATACCCACGGAGACTGCCTGCCTGCCCGGCCCCCGAGTGGATGCTCAGATGCGGTGAGGAGTGTCCCTTGAATTCTACTCCACACACATCCACCTCCCCTCCCTCACTTGCCCGGCCTTGGTAATGACCTCACGTGCTCGAGGGAACCCTCGGGTTTCAGCTGCACGGCTAGGACCTGTGGTGGCAATTCCGCGATCTGCAGAGTGCAGGCATGTCAGAGCCGGCCCCATCACCTTTGTCACCCAGGGTGTCATTGTGTCCACACACATGGTCATTTCTGCCCCAGCCTCAATGGGGATGACCACAACGAGGGGAAGGAGCACCAGGCTAGGAATCAGACCGCGTGGGTCTGGGCCCAGATCGTTCACCATCCCATCTCATCCAGCCCGGTGACCTTGGTGACCTTAGCCAACCACTTGGCTTTCCTGAGACTCAGCCTTCCTCATCTGCGAAATGGGAGTGAGTGCACGTTCATCCCAAAGCGGTTAAGAGGCTAATGAAATAAACCTATCAAAAGGCAGGCTGTGAATTTCACACCACAGAAATCCTGGTTGCTCTCTAGACATTCCAGGTCTCTGGGCAGCCTGGCGCTGTGGCTCAGGGTCAGCTGGCTTGGAACCAGCCTCTGAGCGGCAGAGCCCTCGAGTGGGTCGCTGAACCTCATACCTGTCCCTCCACCACTGTGAAGAGGGAGTTAGGCGTTGGTGACCGTGAACTCCACTTCCCCAGACATGCAGGATGCTCGGGTGTCTGTCACGCCACGTTCGAGGTTGGTTTCTGCTGCGTGCTCGCTGGGCCTGCCTGACGGGGCAGCCAGGGTGGGCTGCTTTTACGTCTGTGCCCCCAGGACATGGGCCCTTTCCCATGTGGCCGTCAGACGTGCCTGTCCTGTGTGCCCCCCCCCCCATCTTTGTGACTTCCCTTCTGGGCTGCTGATGAGACCTTCTGAACACTCTAAAGGCAGAGGGTTTCAGAGAAGCTCATGGAGCTTCTGGAGAGTGTGCTGCCTCTCAGAGGTGGGAGGTTAGTGAGCTCCCGCGAGACCGTGCCCTCCCCCTCGCCTGTGTCTCAGGCCTCCACCAGCATTTCTTCCCAGGAGCTGAAGGCCTGGGTTCCTAAGCTGGCTGTGCCTTACCAAATGTATGTGACAGAGAGGGACGTGCGATTGGTCTGACGAGCTCTTGGCTGAGTCATTCTCCTCCCCGGAGGGTCCTGAGCTGGGCTTCGAATGCAGGAAAAGAGTGGAGGGGAGTCCTGTGTGCGCCCACATCCCTGTGCGCGTGGGGGAGGAGGAAGGGAGGAGGTGATCGGTGGTTGGGGAAGAGGGAGACAAGGAGAGCGTTGTTCAGCTTTTAGGTTCTCTCAGAGGACTCGTGCTGGAAACAGGGGCTGGCGTAGAGGCAATGACGTAGAGCATCCGGGCACTTTCCAGCCTAGTCTGTCAGTGCCACCCAGGAGGCTGAGAGGTGCAGTCCACACTGCCTCCATTTATGTGTTTGCAGAGGCTGGGATTTTAGGTGCCCCCAGGCGATGCTGATGCGCTTGGAGAACCGCTGCTCGAAGTGGGACATTCACGTTGACCGTGCTTAATTCAACTCACATCCACGATGGCATAGATCATGCTGGCAGCTCTGTCTGGTGGAAGCTGTAGGTGTCAGGTCGGGTGGGTTCAAGCCCTCCTCTTCCGTTTGCTTCTTGTGGGACCTTGGGAAGGCACTGAACTCCTTTGGGCTCGTTTTCTCATCTATAAAATGGGAATCATCATGTGCGCTCTCCATGGGTTTTCTGGGGATGAAGTTAAATTGATGCCCACAGAAGTGCTTTGTTATCCTACAGCGTTTCATATACAAGATGGTATCATTTTCAACTTGCAGAAAGTTCAGGGGGAAAAAAATGATAGCTTCTATTTACTGAGCACCTACCATTTTTCAGACCGCAGTGAGAGATCGCAGTGTATTATGTCAGGTCGCTTCTCTTATTATCCCAGTTTTACTCAAGAGAAAGCTGAGGCTGAGTTTAAATAACTTGGCAGAGCAGGACATGTAACCCAGTTCAGCTTGGTTCCATAGTGGCTTTGAAGTTTTCGTTGGGAGTCCGTGTTCTTAACGATCACGCCTTGTGCTGGTTCTCAACCCTGGCTGTACTGTCACCTGCAGAGCTTTCAAAAACGCTGAGCTTCTGAGTCCACTGGCCTGGAGGTGGAGCTTGGCCATTAATATTCCTTTTAAAACGCGCCGGACATGCGTAATACACACATAAGGTTGAGAACCACGGTGCGTCGTGTATATATCACCACCCTTACGTCTCAGGTCGCTGCAAATTCCAGGATAAGTAAGATGCAAGGAGGTGACACAGAGCTTTGACAAACCATGGGCGCTCGGTAAGCTAGGTTTGTGAATGAAGAATTGGAATGAAGTATTTGTAAAGTCGCGTTCACTCCACTTTTAATAATTCAGAGAACAGGTGTTCGTTTTAGAAAGATCGAGGACTCTAGGACACTGATGGAATATCATGGCACCCGTCGTTCCAGAACCCCTGCTTGTGAGGCCCGAAGGAAGTAGGAAGAGGTACGTGTCGTTCTTCCCACGCACGGCAAGAAAAGCAGACCCCTGGGAGGCTAAGTGGGAATATTTGGGGGGTTGGTTCACGTAGATGGTGGGCAGGAGGATAATAATGTAAATTTTGTACTTTGAGCTTTTGGGTAGAAAGACAGATTCTGAAACCATTGTGTTGTATCTGCCGACTGTCACAAAGGAGCAAATTCAGGCTCTTTGTGAACAGTGCAATTTCTCTTCCCTCCTCTCTTCAGAAATTACCTTGAGCTGCAAAGTGAGCCGGGCCCAGGTTGGCATGCAGGCATTTTCCATTCCTAGGAGGAAGCCTAAGACGCAGCTACGACACTTGCAGCCCACGGTCTTTCTTCGAGCATCTGTAGAATTCAAAATAAAGGCCCGAAAGTCTCATGAGTTGCCACGAAGTGCTTTCCTTGGATGAAGGGTGTGGAGGGAGCACCTTAAGAACTTCCAGAAAGCCATCTGTTCGTTTGTTACCAAAATTCTCCATCCTTCTCCCCAGAGGAACAGAGCGCGTGATCTCCTTCATGTGAAACACACACACACACACACACACACACACACACCACCACCACCACCACCACCACCACCACCAAAATGACCCCCCCCCCCACCCCGCCCAAACCACAGAGCTCAGCAGCCTTTGCACGTGTCCCGCCATAAAACCGCCTTCCCATGACTTCCCGAACAGCAAACCCCGGCTTGGGTACCAAGGAACGGGGTTTTCAGTTTCTAATGGACTACAGCTGAAGCAAGTTCAAAAGTGCGAGGACCGTAAACTCCAGAACGGCTCCACACACGCCGCACACCGTGGCAGAATGATTCAGGAGGCCAAACTTTGCCTCATCAAGTCAGAGAATTTTCTGCAAATGAACTTTTCAAGAATTATGCCGTCGTTGGCATTAGAGTATTACACACAGGCCTGTTCCCGATCACTCACTGGAACTTATTTTGTAGTTAACCTCCATAAAGGACTGTGCAAGCGAGCACAGGCCTGTCACACACACATTATTTAGAAGCCCTTATTATTATTTTATTGCCAGTCCTTGACAGCTGAGGAAAAGCCAAGCGCTTTAATCTTTTTTTCCCTTTAGTTTACAGTGTAAGAGCTGCATGTAAGATAGATTTGATTAATATGTAACAGAGATGCAATTCTCTGTAAAATGTGCTGTACTTTAGCGCCCTGGAAAACAAACTGCATCACAATGGCTTAAATCTCAGTCCATTGTATTATATAGACATCATAAATAATACAGAGCAGGCAGATACTGCTGCAGGCTTCATCTGCATAACACATCTGAGCTCTCTATAATGTGTTCAACTTGTCACTTTTAGTACAGAAGAGAGGCAATAAAGCTAACAGCTGACTAACACACATCGGCCCTACTTCTCCTTCCAGGGGGGTGAATGCTCATTAAGCCATCTTAGCCCTGACTTTTAAAATCCATAACTCTTACAAATGTAAAAAAGTTGCCACAAAAGATTAAGCGCATAATATATGTCAAAGTAGAATTTTTCACGCATTCCCCCCCAACCCCCCACCCCCGGGCTCCTGCTCCCCGCCGCCACCCCCCCCCCCCCCCCCGCCACACCAAAATTCTTGTTTCTTTTATAGCCCCTTCACTGGAGGAAAGAAAATAAGAAATCTGTTTTTCAGATAAACCCAAATGAAATATCATCTCCTCGGCATCGATAAGGGACTACATAATTGCTTTTGAGTTTGGAGCAAATGAGCTGACCCCAGGAGGATTTCAGCCCTTCTCTTTCCCTCTCCCTCTCAGACCAGCTCAAAGAGAAATATGGAATCAATCACCCCCACTTGGACCTGGCCCGCAGGCTGTTAGGCCAGTCTTCGCGGCCTTAATTACGGCCTTCCATTTACCTGCCTCAGTTTCCTTATTGGAAACAGAAAGGGAAGAGGCCGTGGCCTTCCATCTCTGATGGGCCTGCGGGCCTGAGCTCGGTAGCGTCTGTGGGATTACATCTGGCAGATGTGCTCTTTCTTCTGAGGTCCTCTTGTGTTTCAGAGCAAAACTTGAAAACATGACAGTATGTCCTCTTTTGTAAAGACGCCTGAGCCTTTTTAAAGGGATTAAGGCTGTCAGGCAAAAGAAGGAGAAAAAAGGATATTTATACCCTGACTTGGAGCAGATTTAATCCCATGAGATGCATTTTGGTGGCTAAGGGAACACTGTGGTCTCTTCCCCTGAGAAGGCTGTGATGTAAATAGGAATGGATGTAATGTCTCATGAACATTCATTTCTTTAGAAAATATACTTTGAAACATTTTTCTTGGTGCCCATAAGAAAAATAAATGGCTGATGGTGGCCCGGACGGTAGGATGAAACAGGAAATTTTTCCTAGCGGTCGTAATTCTCTCGAGGGAAAAAGTTAGAG
Source organism: Panthera pardus (assembly GCF_024362965.1). NCBI lineage: Eukaryota > Metazoa > Chordata > Mammalia > Carnivora > Felidae > Panthera > Panthera pardus. The sequence goes on along the minus strand of NW_026526969.1, from coordinate 2,742,551 downwards.
CCCCAACCCTTGAATCATGTAGAATAAGCCGAACCAACCCCTGGAAAATAAACTAACAAAAGAAAAACAAAAGGCGAAAAAGCCAAAAACCCCGCATAAGGTTGAGGTCGGGAGACTGGCATGCTTACCTAAGAGAATTAGAAGTAGATGCGGGGAAACAGTGTTTACTTCTCTGATGAGGACAGAACTAATTCTCCGTGTGTGTGTGTGTGTGTGTGTGTGTGTGCGCGCGCGCGCGCCCGCCTGTGTGAAAGACAGAGAGGCTTTCATTGGCACCGGTGGTGGCTGTGGGTGGGTACTGAAAGAAGGCTTGATTCCCTTGGATAGGAGAGTGGGCCTAGAACAGAGAAACGCTTTTCCACAGCCACAATGACAATTTGTTTTTGTAGAAAGTCATCATTAAACTCCGATGTGGGCTGCACGCAGCATTGCTACCTTGGAATTTTGTAGAGGCCACCTGGCAGGGCCCGCAAGCTCAGCTCCCACTGCTGGAGCCCGAGCTGTCGTCACTTCCGGCCCCTTCCCTCCAGGAGCTTCCTGTCTGGGCTCCCAGCCTCCTGGGTGTCCTCTCTTCCCCTTTCCATTCCACAGCCAGTGGGGCCACGTCTTTCCTCAGCTCCCAGGCTTAGCATCCAAAGTCATTCACAGATGACTTTTTATCTCCCATACTCGGGTGGTTCCTGAACCACCTTCCATTGCCTGCTCCTGGCTCCAGCCACGCTAGTCTGTCCGGTGTTTCCTGTCATGCCCAGTACCTTCCCGTCTCCATTCAGGCCACTTCTCTGTCTCAGAATACTCTCACCTGCATAAATCAAAGGCCCGTCCCCATCCGCCCAGGTGGCTCAGTCGGTTGAGCCTCCGACTCTTGATTTCGGCTCGGGTCATCATCTCACGGTTCATGGGATTGAACCCCCACGTCGGGCTCCACACTAATCCTTTAGAGCCTGCCTGGGATTTTCTTTCTCCCTCTCTCTTTCGGCCCCTCCCCTGCTCGTGCTCTCTCTCTCTCTCTCTCTCTCTCCCTCTCTCAAGATAAATGAATAAACTGTTTTAAAAAAAGATACAACATAAATCCCAGCACCTCGCAAAGACTTATCAGACCCCTGCTGGAAATGCACCTCTCCCATACCTTTTTTAAATTTTATGAATAAATGTAAATATGAGCTTGAAGACCCGATCGTTGAATTCATCACACTCCTCGGACAGAGCGTGCTGTCATCCTGGATGTGTATGAGGCCCCCTTAATTTTCCGCCATCATCTCAGTCTGCTCATCCTACCCCTGACCCCCAGCCTAATGCAGTGTTACTAGCTAGTGTTACTCTGTGAGTGTGTTCGGCTCACGTAAGTGGTAATGTGCTGTAAATGTCCGCTCTTTTCCTCGTGTTTCACACTGAATTCTTAGGGCCTTCCCATGCTCCTGGGCACACATGTCCTTTGTCACTTCTCAGTGCTGCCGAGAATCCCATAGTGTGTGTTCCCTGAGCAAAGGACAGCCAAGATTGCCTTCGCCTCCCCCCGGGGGCAACCACTACCACCATAGCCGTCCTCGAGATGTGTCCATTTATGGAACTCTCCAGTAAGTTCTCTGAGGTACGTCCCAGGAGGTTTCGTGGGGTCATAAAACATAAATTAATTTCAGTAAATATTGCAGATTGTTTTCAGAATTGCTGTGAATGTGACCATCCGCCCAGAGCGGGTGAGAGTTCTCCTCCCCGGGTGTCCTTGCCAGCACTTACTGTTACCCACCTTTCTAGTTTTTGCCATTTGACCGTATAAAGTACTGTCCCTAATGGAACATTTTCCTGAGTTTCTGACTTGTTTTTTGTGTATCCTAACTATGGATCACTTGTTTTTCTTAGCCACTCAAGTATCTTCTCCCCACCTGTATCCATTAACTGTGTATAGTGACCTTTATTGAGATAATCTATAGTTCTGTACTGAAACACATACAGTTTTGTGGTCCCACATTTGGGGGATCTGGTTTAAGAAGTCTTTGTCTGGCTCTAGTCCACAGATACCATTCTGTGTTTTCTTTTATGAAAACCTTCATGGTTTTTTTTCTCATGTTTCAGGTCTTTAATCTGTCCCATGACACTCTGTGTACCTGTGTCCACATGGACGCCAGCCCTTCCCTCCCTCTCAGCGGGAGAGGGGTCGCCCCTGTGCAGACTCAGGCCTTTGCACACTGAGTTCCGTGCCCCATCCCGTCCCTCCTCCCCAGTGAGCTCCCCTCTCTCGTAAGCTCTTTCTCCCCTCGGCACCTAAACGGGCTTACGTGTCTCCTGCCACCAGGTGAAAAAGTTGCACCCCCTCCACTCCTGCCTCTTCGTCCTCAGGCTGCTTGTCTCCTAGCCCCACATAGGGTCACCCTGGCACGGAGCTGGCTTGCCTCTGCCCTCCCAGAGGCCTCAGCGATCGCCACTGGAACTTTGCAACTGCCCTTCTGATTTTTTTGTTTGTTTGTTTAATGCTTCATGACAGTCTTCTCGCCTCTTTTGTCTCCTTCTTATCTCTCAACTCCCAGATCTCTTTATCCTCCACATAATCCAAGGTTTTATTCTCACTTGCCCTGAGGGACTTCACCGGAACCTGTGGTTTTCACAGCCACTTTGGGGATGATGTTGGTGCTTGGCATCCCTGGAGCTCTGGATCCATATGTCGCACAGCCAACATAGCATCTCCCCATCGCCGCCGCTGATACCTCCCAAGCGCCAAAAATTTAAAATATGCCAAGCTGAACTTACCTTCCTTCCAATCTACGTATCCTCTGCTGCTTCATTGGCTTTTAAATGACACCACCAGTGTCCTCGGATAGACTGCTGCGAATTTTTCTGGGCGGCCTTTGAAATCCAAGGAGTTAACTTGATTATCATGTAGCAATTGAATTTACTGCCTCTGTTTTCTCTCTTTCCCCAAACCTTTTCCCACTCCCGTCTTCCTGTACTCACAATTCAGCCAGTTAGCACAGCCAGAAATCGACAAATGTCCCAGACTCTTCCTTTGCCAAGTACATATTTAACCTCTCGAAAGATTGGCCCTGTCTGTCCCTTCCTCTCCGTCAAAGCGGCCTCCGCTGTAACGTCCTTACTGGCCTCCCTGCGTCCAGTCTCCTCTCACTTGATGCTTCTCGAACCTAAGCGTGCCGCAGATTGCCTGAGAGTCGATTAGTCACAGAGCGTGGGCCACCGCCCCAGAGCTTCTGATTCGGTAAATCTTGAGTAGAGCCTGAGAATTTGCCTTCCCCACCCGTTCCCCGGTGATGCTGGGGCTGCTGGTCAGGACGGCACTCTGAGAACCACGACTTCACTCCATCTGCCGTCCATCCACTGGCTCATTCAGCAAGTAGTTATCGAGCACCAGGGCTGGGCACCGATCCCAGTGCTGGAATTCAGCAGAGAACAAAACAAAGTCACTCATGGGAATGGAGATGGGGGCAGGCAACGAACAGGTTAATGGGTGTAACACGATGGCCAGAGTGATAAATGCTGAGGAAAAAAGCAAGGACGTCGAAGGGATAAAAGAACAGTGACGGAGGTCTGTGACTGACCACCCTGAACGCGCCGGATCTCATCTGATCTCGGAGGCTAAGCAGGGGCAGGCCTGGTTAGTACCTGGATGGGAGAAGAGTGGTGCTGGGGAAGGGTGGTTTGGGAAGGCTTCCTGCCGAGGCAGCATTTCAACAGGTCCCTGAAGGAGAGAGTTTCAAACAGATAACTACGGGTTCTTCTAAAATTAATCCTCCCGAAACACTGTCCTGACTGTGCCACTAGCCCGACCAAAGAAAGACGGCCACGTCTGACTGCCATTCTGGGCCCTCCGGCGAACTGTGTCGCTCCCCTTCCCCTCATCCGTTTCGCACCCACGCTGACCAGACCCCTCTACTGGCCTTTCGCTTTCCCGCTGTATAAGGGCGGTCGCTGTGCGGTTCTTTCCCCAGAACACCCTGCCCCTCGTTTGCCTCGTGTCCAGATCCAGTAACTTGCTCCAGATTTGCTTCAGGGGCCCCTCCTCCATGCCACCGTCCCCAGTTCTTCCACTCAACAGGTGGCCTCTCCCTCCTCCCTGCAAGAACATTTATCCCCAGAAGTGTTCTATCGCTTCAGGACGTACTTCCCTTGTATATTCCTTGCCTGTCTCGATTCCATATTCCGGGGAGGGTGCAGTAGACGTTGGTCGAATGATGGGCAAAAAGAAAGCATTTCTCTTGCTCCTTGACTTCTCCCAAGAGGCAGATCTCTGGTGTGTCCAAAACGCTGGTGGCTTTAGCCAGCGTTAAAGGAGAAAGTAAGAGGCCACGGCCCAAATGGAGTCTTGAGATCATCTCTGGGTTTCTCGATCTGTCCCAGCTTCCTTGGTGTGCCATTACCAAGGTAATTGAGTTAGAAGTAGCATTTCCTTCATGTTCCTTCGGGCTCACACGCGTTCCTCACCCAAAGGGAGGGCGATTAATTGACTTCTTTTATCTTCCATTCAAATGAGGCTTTCATGTGAATCACCCTCCAGCTGCCCCCCCCCCCCACCAACCCAGCCCTCCTAATCTCCCCTCGTTTGTTGGGGGCCAGATGTAAAAAGGATAGCCCCTCAAACTCCGTGGAACCCCGCCACGTCACCAGGCTCCCCTCTTCCCGCTTTCCCTCCAAACAACTTGGACCCGGCATGACAACAGCTCAAGTGGGGAATTGTCACAGGGGGGGGCAAGGCAGATCCAACCGGAAGCTGCACCAGCCGCTGAACTCGCCACACACCGCCAGATGGTCTGGTGCAGCAACAGCCTTTCGGAATTAATAACTCTCCCTCCAGAGGGCCAGCTTCATTCAGGAACCGTTTCACATTTTCCAGCTAAGTGTGTTTTTCTCCCATCGCGTTTTCTGGCCGCTCTGTTCTGGGCAGACCGCGGGGCCCGCTCACGCCGGCAAGAGAGATGTCTCTTGCTCCCTCCACCTTTCTTTGCCTTTGGCTTCTGACAGTGCAGCTTTTAATCTAGAAATTATGGTAACTTGTATGTGCATTTTGAGAGTATATCATTGCTGCATTTAATTAACGGTTATTAGCGTTAGCTTACTGTGCTGTATTCTGTCACAAATCATCACGTTTCCCAGAGCAGTTATAGCAATTAAGAACTCCATCACACCTTCTGTATAGTCATTTGGTACTTTTCCAGGTCTTTTCAAAACTGGAAATTACTAATCAAATCATTTCTGCTCTGTGCCTCAGTATCGTTTATTCCATTCCTAATGATGTGCGACTTTTTTTTCTTTGGCCGTTAACAGAGGCATCCTTGCGTCTAACCCATTTCACACCACCGTCATGCTTTAGCGAGGCGATAATGAACTTGCAGAAGGAGATGCAGGCCTCGGTTCCCTTTTTCAGAGCAGTTGTCTTTCCTCTCCTGCTGTTGGGTGATTGGATTTTGAAACTGTAAAATGCATCGACAGACCTACAAACCTGCCTTGCCAGGGCCACAGCCATCACAGTTTACCTTCAATTCAGAGCTCAGTGCGACTCCTGCCCGATCAATTTGTCACCCCTCTAAATGGAAACTAATTACTTCCCAGGGAAAGATTGCAGGCAAATACCAGCCTTGGAGCAGCAGCCCCTTGCGGTGAGGTGAAGGCACGGGCCACGGGGTTGCACCAAGGGGGCCGTTGCCCTCTCTGCCTGCATAACGTCGGGGAGGATCTTTATTGTTGACGGCAGCCGTGAGCTTGCCGTCAGACCCACCGAGGCCAGCCGTCGAGAGCGCGTCTGGCTAAACAGGTCACCTGGATGGTCCCGAGTCAAACGTCAGGGGCCACTGCGCCGCCGGGTTTCAACAGAGACACCCTGGCAGGCCTTCGATGGTGTTTAGAGGAAGACGAGCCAGGCTGCTGGCAGCGCGGCCCATTGCCTCCGGCCCCCCGGGGGACTGTCTTTCTCCCCCGGCCCAAGAACACCGCCCTGGAAGCATCCCCGGATCGGCTGAATCGCTGCCATCCGCACAGCATCAAACAGGCCGTGCCGCTGACAGCTGCAGGCACGGTTGACTTAGAGGCGCTGCCAGGAGATCCAGGCCGCGCCAGGCTGCCGCCCGAGGCCTGCGGGCGCGCGAAGGCCCTGGCTCGGGGTGGCGGGGCTGGGGCTGGGGCCGGGCCAAGGCCAGCCCGCTCAGAGGCTGTTGAACAATCTGATCGGAGGAGGCCTTGCCAGTTCCCCACCTTTGCCCATTTTGGAGGCCGTCTGCTCGGGCCGTGTTGAGCGGTCAGGCCGGCCGAGCGGTTTGGGGCTCGGGGCCGCACCCGCCTCCTCGGCGTCTGGGCTGAGCTGCGGGGTCTGCAGCCTGGCCCCGGCGTTGCCCGTTCTCGGACGTCCTCCCGGGAGAGGTCACACAAGACCCGGGAGAGGTTTGTTTGCTTCTGGGAGCGTTGGCCGGGGGTTCCGTGCTGGGGAACGTGTCCGGGTCCCCGAGCTTATGTAGAGGAGACCCCGGACCCCAATTATGACCCATCCCAAAGCTCCTTTCCATTTCAGGCCACACTACTCTCATCCTTAACACATAACAGGGAAGCCGTCGAAGCTCCAGACGGCCGTGTGGGCCGTCTGAACTGGAGGAGGCCCCCAGATTTCTCCAGGCTTTGGCGCACCTCTTCCTGCCGCCATGGACTATGCTTGGACAAGATGACCTCAAAAGGCCTTTCCAGCTCCCCATGCCTACGTCCGTGCTTACGTGTGCTTTGAAATACAATAAAAACCCAGGAAAGTAATTCCCCCAGCTCGGTCGGCTCTGCCTTTAAGTGGGAAAGAGCAGTGGCTCCTTGCAAATGCTTTGTGGTATCTTTTCCCTTACTCTGTGCAAACTCAGGACAAGGCATCTGGGGTCACCCCGTGTCTCTTCCACTCCCTGCCGTGTTTTCAGGGGCTCGCCCTTCAGTAAGCAGGCAGGGAGCACGAACCGGGAAAGAAACGCATTTCCTCCATTATGCCTATGTCTTAACTACCTCTTAATCCCTCTCCCACCTGCCCACCTGCCCTCTCTTCCCCCGCGCTCCCCATTCCCTGCTGTTTGCACACTGGGAGATCAGGTGACACAGGAGATCTCAGGACTGTGCCGCATACATGTGGAATGCACAGAAGTCGGGATTTTGAGAATCCATTGTACTCAATAGTTTTGCTGCAGTTGAAGCCATTCACCTACCAACAGTCACCATTCAAGAATTGCCACCCCCCCCCCCCACCCCCGGTGGAGCGTCAGGAGACTCTAAGTGGCTGAACAATGATCACATGTGTATTGAGCATCGATGAACCTGGGCAGGTACTTGTACTTAGCCTTTCTTGGTCTCCCGTGTGCTCACTTATGTTATGGCAATAACTGTAGTACCTACCTCCTCTAGGGCTCTGGGGAGATTTCAATGAAATAAAACGCACGAAGCACATAGAGTGGTTCCCGCTCTGTCCTAAGCCCGGGGCGAATGTGAGTTGCTGTTGTTTCGGTTGGGGTCATCGTAATTAATCTCACCAAGTGACCTCAGTTTCCTGCACTCCGTGAGGCCACCAGCTCACGGTGTCACCTTCACCGAGGCATTCCGCCTCCGCAGACCTCAGGTTCCTCACCTGCAGCAGGAGAGAGAGGGGATTGCGCTGAGCTTTCTGGTTTGACGGTCCTGAAGGGCCTGTCTATGTGTGTACCACTGGGAGTTTTGTGATCCTGAACAGAATTTATATACCTCAGGCCGTAAAGCACGAGCACGGAAGTGTTCGACGGAGATACAACACACAAACTAGGGAGCCGTTGAAAGGAATGGAAGGAACGTTTGGAAAGAATCCATACATAGGACAGGGTGCTAGAATGAGCTTCTTAAGATAATCCCACTGAATGAAGGATGAGGGGACCTCTGTCGAGGAATTTAGAGAGTTTAGATCTGTTTTGAAATTAGGGAGGTACCTTTTCCTGTTGCTACATCGCCGATCACGAATGTGTCAGCTTGAGTTTACGGCGATGGCGAAGTGCGACTGAGATAAGTAAACATTGGTTGCACAGAAACACAATGGTGGTCTCTGGGGTCACGGGACCCGGCCAGTGTGGCGTTTAGTCTAAGAGTGTCCCCAGGGGGATTGTGTGTGTCGTCGGAGATGATCTGTGTGCAGCATTTCCCATAGCTTAACCACATGCCTCAACCGTGTGGTACCTGGCATGTTGACAATCAGGAACTTTCCAGGTACAAGTAACAGAAGTAAAATGGCTTAAACCGCAGGGGAATTACTGTTCACAACATGCTGGTTAATTCAGCTGGGTAAGTAAATTGGGGCACTAGACTGGCTACTGTCCTCTGAGCTTCATGATTTCCAGATGACCCTGAAGGTGCCAGTCACCATTTCCTCAAGAAGCCACACTCACAGACAGGAGGCAAGGGGAGGGTGTGTTTCCTCATAGATCTCTGTCTTTTTATGAGGAAGAAATCATTTGCCAGAAGCCCCACAGCAAACTTCCCCTCAGGTCTCATTGACCAGACCTGGGTCCTATTCCTGAGGCAATCACTGGCAAGGGCTAATAGGATTTCCAAGGTTGGTCTGGGCCCCTGTAACGGGGGAGGCTACCCAGTGCCATCCAGAACTCAGATGAAGTTGGGGATCCTTGAACTCAAAAGCATTTGACTGGGGCAACCAACAGGGTCTGCCTGGGACTTCAGGGGTCACTGATTCTGACCAACCACTTTGTAGATTAGGAATGGACAAGATGTTGGACCTCTGTGAGCCTCAAAGGATATGAAACGATTAGTAACAGACGTACAGCTAGAACCTCTTTCTTCTTACTGCCATCCCCGCTCCTAGTTCCTTCTGGCATTACTTTCCCTTTTCAAATGCTTCACTTCAAACACGTAACGATCACACATTTCAGTCAATACCATCACCACTAACAACCGTGACCAAGAATGTTCTTTAGAAGTAAGAACCATTCAGGGGCGCCTGGGTGGCTCAGTCGGTTGAGCGTCCGACTTCGGCTCAGGTCATGATCTCGCGGTCCGTGGGTTCGAGCCCCGCGTTGGGCTCTGTGCTACCAGCTCGGAGCCTGGAGCCTGCTTCGGATTCTGTGTCTCCCTCTGTCTCCGCCCCTCCCCTGCTCATTCCCTCTCTCTCTCTCTCTCTTTCTCTGTGCTCTCTCTCTCAAAAATAAATAATAAAGATTTTTTAAAAATTTAGGAGTAAGAACCATTCACATTCACATCTGGATGCTTCTTTCTGGCTTCTGTGACCATCAAACATCAAATGTGTCAGATACATCTACATGCAGAGCAAACATACACTTGGAAGTCCTGCCCTCAAGAAGTCTTCAGTCTAGATGAGAAAACTTTCTGTACCCCTGACAGTTACACATAAATTAATAGTGCCAGCTAAGGTGACCTGTGTTCAAATCAGGGGAAGAAGGGATCACGGTGGGTATATGGCTGAGGATGGGGGAGAGGAGTTCAGTTACCAGAGAGGGGGGAGGAGGAAGCTTACATGGTCTGATGAAATTGATGGTGATGGTAACGATCACAACACTTACTGGGCACTTACTGTTTCTAAGACAAAGCTCTAAGCTCTTTACATGTTTTAGCTTATTTTGTCCTCACAAAAGCCCTCAAGATGGAGTTTATTACATACATACAAGGATGTACAGTAATCTTTATACATAAGGATAATGAGATACGGAGAGATAACTAACTTACCAAGATCATACAGTCAGTAAGCAGTAAAGCTGGACCCAGGGAGCATGGCTCACAAACTCCACTTATGCTCAGCCTGGCTTCATGCAAGCAAACTCACGGAATAGGAAAGTTCACGGCTTTGTGAGGGGACTTCTATATGTTGATTTAGCTGAAGGGAGGATTTATGTAGCAAGATGTCACGGGAGATGAGGTAGGCAAAGTTTTCACTAAAGCCAGAAGTGCCTAGAACTTGGTCTGGCCATCTGGATCCCACAAAACACTGACGAACACACCTGTACTCACAAAGGACACCAGCCGTATTGATGAATATGGCTTCTCCCTCATACTTTTTCCTTCCATTTTGGAAGTAAGGGATGTTTATGTGTATCCGTAAGCAGGGAAGACGTCGCCGGATTATTATGATCGTATAATACCTCACACGAGCCATCATAATTGCACATTGCCCTGATCCCATGTGTATTACTGTGATCAGATGTATATGGGGAAACTTTCAGCGCCCATTTATTTATGATTGACTAAGTGGTGGTTGACTGCCTTCTGCATATCTCCTGGTGTTTCTCTAAGTAGGATTCAACCCAGGATAATGGTAACAGCACGCTCATCTCTTGAGATGAAAGCTGCAAGTCTTTAGTTACTCTGCGGTGTGTGTTTTGTACTACATGGAACGAAGCCGAGCACAGTACTCTGCCTTTGTTTGGGTTTTGTTTTCGTTTTAGAGCTGAACGACTGACACCACTTAAGATATGAAGATGGAATTTACTTGTCAGAGGGAAAAAGATCGATAGTATCTAAACCCAAGGAGTTAATGAAAATAAGGTCTTAGATGATCACTTCCGCTAATGATTGAGTACCCAAGTTAATATGAAAGACCACACCAGGAGAGACAGCCCCAAGACACCCCTAATTAGAAAATGAGCCAAGTTACAGAAAACCAGAGTGGCCCCGAATTTGAAGAATGGTTTTATAGGTGCTTTATGTATTACGGTAGCCTGAAGATGGTCTCTAGCTTACTCTTAAATATTGAGATCTTTTTTGACTCTTGACTGTGGGAGAGTATTTTGCTGGTTGGTTGGATATATCTGGCCTGAGACCCAGATTCCTTTCTCTAGTGTAGACACCCTTTCTTAGTATAGTTTATGTAACAACCTTCCCCTCTTACCTAAACAAAATGTTTAAAAGTCTAAAACCAACATTATCTCTCATGCTCTTTCCTCCTCAGAAATCTAACCACTAAGTATATTTCAAATGGCTTCTGACAACTGCTTCACTCTGGATACCTGGTTCCAACACTGATTCCATTACTTAAGTCTGTGCACTTGAGTGAAATACATTAACCTCCTTGATTCTCAGGCCCGTCTGGACTTCCCTCCTGCCAGGTGCCCTCCCACCATTGCCGATTCAAATCCTATCCTTCTCTCAAGGCCCAGTTCAAATGCTGAAGCTCTCTTTGGTATGACTGCTTCTTCACTTCCCCCAATAATCCATCCACAGAATTTCCTGTCCTCTTGAAGTGCGTGCTCCTTGAGAGCCAGGGTTGTATCTGGTATCTTTGGTTGTCTTTGTATTCCAGAATGCTTGCCCTCAGCAGGTATTCACCTGTTGAGAGGACGAATAAATCAATCACTCCTCAGATCACAGATTGTATTTGTTTTTTAAAATCACCAGTTTAGATCAGCGCTTCTCAACCACGGTGCTGGTCCCACTGGGGCACTACAATCGGTTGTTGTGTGTGTTATAGTAATTGGCTATCAATGGATTGTTAGGGCTTGGAAATTTGCAAACTATTTACTGTTTTTAGAAATTAGAATGGTTCCCTTCGGTGATATCCTTTAATGATGATAATAATAATGGCATCCTTCAGTGTGAATACTTCAATATGACTTTCTCCCTTGCACTGTGATTTGTTTCTTGAATTGAAGAGAAAGAGTGGAATGAGAGTCAGGACCCAGGAAATTATATGTAATCCACAGCCTATCTTTTCTGTGCCACAGCCCATAATAAGCTAGAAATTATTGTTAATGGTTATAGAACTATGGAATTACTGTACTGCTTCCTTACTCTGCAAGATGTGGGGGCATTGTCAGAATGAACACTATCTGTCAATTTAGGAAAAGAATAACCATTATTTTAAACCAGGGTCAGCAAACATTTTCTGTAAAGGGCTAGACAGTAAATATTTGGGGCTGTGAGGGCCATGAAGTCTTTCAGGAACTACCCAACCCTGCTGGTGCCTCACAAAAGCGGCCATATTTAAGCCATATGTATTTAAGACAATACATACATTGTTGGACATTGCTGTGTTCCAATAAAACTTTATTTACAAAAGCAGGTGTTGGGCAAGATTTGGCCCACAGGTCTGTTCAAAGCCGTAGAGCACACGTAGGAGTGTAAATGATACCAGTCACTTCTTAAAAACTGTAGTGATCACATTCATTCGCCTTCCTTGATAATAGCTGCAGAGTTCCTGCAAAGCAAGAAAAACTATGGGATGGTGAACTTGTTTACTTATTTGCAAGAATACGCAGTATCCTGGATCTCAGGGTTGATAGTCTCTAGACTCTCTCAGCATAAGAAATAAGACTAAATTCTGTTCGTGGTTTAAAGACAGCCACTGAGGCCAGTTCATTAAAGAAAGGTGAAATGGCACGATAAAGTACCTCATCTGCCAGGAAGGTGGCTTTTCTGGTATGACTCGTGTCACATTATTTTCTGTCTTGGTAGTTTCTCTCAGTGGGATGTTCCAGGCTCGACCTTCCTGTTTGGCATTTTTGCTGATAATTACTTGAAAAATCGTCACTTCTCTTTTCAAATTACCACATGGAGCAGTAGGCCTTGCTTCTTCACAGTCAAAGGCCAATAAATGCAGCCACGTGAAATAAACTTTTAAAACAGGGCCTCAGTTGCACCGCACGTTAACTTCAAATAATTAGTCCCTGGAGTTTGGACACCCACAATGTAGGTCTTAGGACTCAGATTGAAAAGTGAGTCTGTCACAGTCTGCGGTGGAAAACTGTCACAACAGCAGGGTCCCGTGCCCTGGGGACATCCCACGCCGTAAGATTATTCTGGCAGTGCCTGAAGGTCGGGCCCCTGCCCACTTTCTTGGCTTGTCTGCCGTCTCAGAGCCAAGGGCCGGTCAGCCCTCTTAAAACTCAGGCCCTCTCCAGGGCTCACTGGGCTCTGCAGACATTACTGTCCTGTCCCTGGCCAGGACCATGTCATGCTCCCGAGGCTCTTCTGAGTCACTTGCCAAGTCTCTGTACGGTCAATCCGCCCCAGGTCAGGGAGACTCACATTTTTATCATGTCCCAGCCGTCTCGTCTCACAGTGACACAGGTTGAACAACTGGCATCTCAATCGGCCCCTTGAACCAACTGGGACTAGAGCCCTGTCACTGGAGCAAGTTACCGAAAAAAACAACTAAATGTGGCTCAAAAAAAAAAAAAAAAAAAAAGATCCTCATCTCCCATCACAAGCCTATTAGAGGCTCAGTGTTGTCACAGAGGAATTGGGCACTCTCCACCCTGCCATCTTGATATTTTGGGAATGACTTCCTTCACAGATGCAAGATGGCTGCTGAAATTCCAAGCAGAATGTCACATCCTCATGTGGCACCATGCCATGCAGGAAGGAAGGTGAGGGAGATAAAAATAGGGGTTCTTCTTTATGCTCTCCGCCTTAGCAGGGCAATGTTCCCAAAGCGTCCAGTGGTCTCCTTTCAGAGTTTACTAGCTACAACAGCATGACTTCTAGCGCCGGGGAATGAGACGGCCTCGATTGGCTTAGACCAGTCATAGTCTCCCTGGTGCTGGACACGTGCCATAATTAGGGTTCTATTGACAGAGAAGAAAGGAGAATGGCTATTGGGTAAGCAGCCAGTCGTGTCTTCCGTACCTGACCTAACCCCCCCTCCCCCAGTCGGTGGCTAGAGCACCTTTTGCTTTGACCCACAAATTAAAGCTTTGCCAAGAGTCTAGCGTCTATGGATAGTTCTCTGGAATTATTGCCAGCAGTCTTTCCTGATCATTAGCAGACATCTGGATTCCCCCATCAGTGCTTTTCCTACCTGGCAGGACTTCCAGATGCCGACTAGGATCTGAGCTTGCTGAATCTTTTGGATACTATGTCTTATCCGCCTGGCTGACTCTTTTTTGGTCCTCTGCACCTTGATCTAGCCTTCTGGGGTGTAGATAAGCCACTTTGGGATCCTTGATGCATTTTACAAAGTAATTTCATTTTTCATAGTAAAAATCATACAGTGTCTGCATTGTTTCCATTGGGGCACAAAATACATGATTTGGTTATTATTTTAAGACTATTTTAAATAATAGATGAAACTTTGAAAATTCAAATAAGTCTAAGGGGTTCTCCTCTGCCAATTCTGATTTCATGGCATAGTTTAAAAGGTCAGTTCTGTGATTTAAACTACCGGCTCTTGGTTTTTTGGATTTTTTTTTTTTTTGATATTACACACATAAGGTGGTAAGAAGTTGTTTAAGAACTATAAGACTCGATTTCATCTGTGAGAGACCCACTAGAACTAACTCTTAAATGCTCTGTAGTTTCAGAGAGATTGGTAGTTTGCAAAGCACTTCCATACCTAGTTTTCTAACCACTTTCCAGAGCTGTTCTCCTCATTTTTACAGGTGAAGAGATAAGGTCGTAAGAACCAAGGCGGCGTGGGCCGGTCCTAGCGTTTTTCACGTAGCTGGTACTGGGCTGGTCCTTCCGAGCCCACTTCTGAGGCACTTTCCTCTTTCTGCCTTGGAAATTCCATGGCCATGTGCAGGAGAGTTAAAGAAGGTCTCGTGTCCGTGGATGGCCCGGCCATGCTATCTGCTCATTTCAACCTCTGCTACTCTGCCCAAACTTCTTCAGAAATTTCCTTTCCTTCCTTGGTGCAGTTTCCACTAAGAAATAGCAAATGCAAACCAGGCAGGGATCACAGGTTCAGCTCTAAGTGCCCAAGAACTCAAAATAGCAGTGGCTTCAAAAAGGAGTTTCATATGTAAAAGTCTAGACATAAGCAGTGCAGACCCCTCTTCCTCAGAACCCTCTGGGACTCAGTCTTCCGAGGGCCCTCTTTTCATAGCTCAAGATGGACCTTCAGCCAGACATCAACTTTCCAAGCAGCAAGACAGGTGTAGGGGGAACGGACAAAGGAGGAAGAGGGCTAGGGGCAAGGATCAAGAGTCAGATTCCTAGAAGCTGCTGGAATTCTACCACGGGGCCTCTCCTAGCTTCAAGGAAGACTGGGAAATGTGTTTCTATTTTGGACTACTACATCAGATTAAAATTCTAGTGCTGTGGCAGAAAAGGAGGCTAGGCAATAGGAGGCCACAATGAGAGCTTGTAGTAAGTGTGGAAAGCAAGCAAAAAAAAAGTGGCCTGAATTGACATTAGGACACCACGATGACTATTGTTGGTATCCTTTGTGAAAGAGATCTGAGACTACGGTTCATCTGCTCATTAATTCAACAGGTATTTATTAAATACGCAGTATGTATCAGTCGCTGCTGTAGATACTGAGGATATAATTGGGGAGAAATATGATAGCAAAGGAAGGAGGGGTTGCTCTTTGAATGGTCAAGGAGGGATTCTCTCAGGGATGACAGCTGAACCGCTGAAAGATGTGGAGGAGGGAGCTAATGGAAGATCGGGAGTGAAAAATGTTCTAGGCAGAGGGAACAGCAGACAAAAAGGCCCCAAAGCACAAATACATTTGATGTGTTCGAGATCTATGGATCTGTGCAGAGGCAGAGGCTATGGCTGGAACAGCATGAGCCAAGGGAGCATGGTCAAAGGCAAAGTCGTAAAGGTAGCCAAGGGTAGACCCCATAGGGCCTGACAGACCATAGGAAGGAGGTTGGGTTGGGATTCATTCTCATTGTTATGGGATGTTGTCAGATGGCTTTGACCAGGGCACGTCCTGGTTATGTTTGGCTATACCAATCAGTAGGCAGCCCAATGTCACAGTAATGTCTTAGGTCCTTACTTCTCTGGGGTATTTGACCGTGCCTTCCAGCCAGTGACCTTGCTTTGTTCTTGCATTGAAACGAGTTAGAATCTACCTTGATCCTACACCATAGGAAGACTCTGCTCTGACATAGCATCGCAGTTGAGAAACATCCCCCACCCATGCTGCAAGACCCAGATTTCAACCACGTCCCATAAGCAGGTGTATCATTCATGCCGGAACTAAGTCATATCCGTCTTTAAAATCCCAGAAAGATCCCAGGAACGCTCTTAGGGACGACGAACATCGCGACCGAATGCCAACTTCTGCCAATTACTGTTCTCTCAGACTCCTCAGGTGTTTAACCCCTCTGATGGTTTCTCTGTGGCTTTCTGATGGCATTCTGCGGTTTGCCCAAACGTCCCTTCTGGTTTTCTAATGTCAGGACAAAGCCCAAGGATGAGCAGGATGTGGTCGCCAGTCGGCATTCATTGTGGACGTCCTCGGCGTGTGTGGGCCGAAGTTCACCCACAGCCCTGCCGTCCGCCTCCCCAGCTTTGCGTGCAAGGACACATTAGACAGGAAGATTCTACTGAGATCGTGTACCGCTGGAATCAGCTGATTTTTCCCAAAGAGGCAGGGGGGGGCTACTTCTTAGCAGACTGAGTCGTAGAGTCTCTCCGGAATGCAAAACACAGACCTTTGTATTAGAAGTGAAATATTTAGATAGGGATCATTATGGAGCTCTTTTTACAGCCAGGCAGGCCTGATAAACAGAGAGAGCGGGGAAAGGAAGCACAAAGGAGGTAATAATATCTGATTAGCTAAGCAGCTGGATAACTGAAGGAGAATTTGTTAAAAACCTATCAAGACATCAAAGCTGGATGTGAGTTCTGTCAGCCTGGGCCACTTGTGGAGCTGTCTCTGGAATATTACCAGTGTCTAATTGGCTGCTATTATTTCCCCTAGCGCTACTTCTCCGCTAAGGGATCTGGGCTGTGTAACCCAACCCGTCCCTGTCATCTGGGCTTTTTTCCATCTCTGCCGCGGCAAGGGATGCCAGCGTGGGGTCATTTCAGTCATCCCGGTTGCACCTGACCACGTGCGAACAAGCAACCTCGGGTTTCTGGGGACAGCGGGAAGGAATCGGAAAAACTTGATCCCCTTGAGGCCCTCGGAGGCCCGCTTCTATAGAGCCCCAGATTTTGCAGGTGACTCGTTTTCCAGTACGTGGCACACCCGTGGTCCTCTCGGTTTCCTCCCCCCTCCCCTGTTAGCACCCGTGTATTTGAGGTACCACACTCTCTCTGCCCGCAAGGGGATGAGAGGCAGGGAGAACCATGAAGTTCTTGCTTCCTTAGCTCTCAGCTCCCGCTGAGAGCGGACACGAGCAGTATTTGGCTGTAATGAGAGTCCTCCGTTTGCCTCACTCTCCGGGTCCTCCGGTGGTCCGGGACCCTCGAACGCCACATCTAGCCTGGTCGGCACTTACTGTGGAATGGCGGAGCTCCTTTTGAAAATTGGGTGGCAGGCACTTGACTGGAATGTCTCAGCCTCCCATCTGAGGATGATTGTCCTCACTGTGGAGACCCTCCCTGAAGATCTGTCTGGGGCCCTGGGGGCAGGGGGGCCTATGCGAGTGGTACCAGAGCTCCCAGCCCCCGCCCCAGCACACACGTGTGCACACGTGCACAGAGGAAGTAGGTCCCAGGTCTCTTCGGGGCTCTTCTGTCACCACGGCATTAGCTGCTGTCACCTCCAGGAGCCTCCGATCGTGTCTCTGCTGAATCTAGCCCCTTGTGAGACCGATTGCTTTGAGCCCAGGGCCAACAGCCCCTCTCTGAAGTCTCCCTGAGTTCCCTCCCACAATCAGCATCTTCCCTGTATTGTGAGCGTGCTCACTGCACCATTATCCCATAGGATTTTTAAGAATGCCCGGGGAGATGCTTCAGGGCCGAAAAGCAAAGAATTGCAAACAGGGGCCCTGGGTCCGGCCAACTTCCTCTGCAGTTTCCTACCGATAAACCACACGCAGATGGAAAACAGAAAGAAAAGGAAACTCATCGTAAGGCTGCGTGTTTTCTTATTTGGGGTGCAAGGGGGGTGGAGAAATCTGTCATGGATAAAATCCAACTTTAATGACGATCTGAAGCCCTGAAGCACAGACATACTGCAGAGCTAATGTATTATTTTGTTTTTGTTTATTCTGCAGAAATGGGGAAATTTCATTTTTTAGTGGCATTACAAGCTCCCCTTTTATTATTCACAGGCCCTAACATGCATGGCCGCCTGAGCCAGAGAGCTCTCAGCGATTTTAATACCAGCTTCTTTGCGAATCTAAACTGGTTTTCCAGCCCGCTCCCTGGTGGGCTTCGGGGTTGTTGGAGTGGTGTTATACATACTTAAAGCTTCTTAACTGTCTGCAGAGGAGACCAGGAGCCTTGCTGTGACCAAGAGCCTTGCCTCTTATGGGAAAGGTTGGGGTTACTGGGGATTATCCGTGGGAGGTAGCCATGGACAAGGAGGAAAGGTCACGGTCAGCTTTGCCAGCTGCTCTCTTAGAGTTTGGGCTCCCTGGCCATCCCAGCTGCAACCAGTATCCCCCCCGCCCAGCCCCACCGAGTCCTGAGTACTTACTTGCAGGATGCCACGCTCCAGGCTGGTGGGTCTCCCCCTGGCTTGCCCAACAGGCTCACCCGGGAAGTTTTAGAAGTCCTCTGACTCCTGGGTCCCACTCACCTTCAGATTTCACGGGTCCCGGTGCGGCCTGGGCATTAAGATTTTAACTTCCCACCCCCATCTAGGTGATTCTGTGTACAGCTCAGGTTGACAGCTCCTCATTTCCAGCCACCAGGCAGGGTCGATAAGCAGATACCTTCGTAGGTTCCAGAGCCCTGTCACTCACTGGCTGTGTGACCCTGCTGATCTGTAAGGTAGTGGAATAACTGTGGCGTTAATAGCACCTACCCCCTAGAGGTTACCGTGAGGCTTCAATCCATTTCTATTCATTGGAAGGCTACTGCAAAGGCGTATGTATGAAAGCCTTGCACTGTGGCAAGGACTGTTTTTTTTTTTTTAATTTTTTTTAACGTTTATTTGTTTTTGAGACAGAGACAGAGCATGAACAGGGGAGGGGCAGAGAGAGAGGGAGACACAGAACTGGAAGCAGGCTCCAGGCTCTGAGCCATCAGCCCAGAGCCCGACGCGGGGCCCGAACTCACGGACCGCGAGATCGTGACCCGAGCCGAAGTCGGACGCCCAACCGACTGAGCCACCCAGGCGCCCCGGCAAGGACTGTTTAAAGCACAGTGGGACAAAATCGGAGGAAGCCTCGCCCCTTCCCTTACCTCCTGCCCCACAGATCTTACTGTTTCTCGTGCTGAGGTCGACAGCCGCCAGCAGGAAGCACGCCCCATGGGACAGGCAGCAGGCCAAATGCATTATGTGTGCGTCCCCCAATGATCTCCTCCCCGGGTGAAGTAGGTATTGCATTTTCGACTCTATTTTACATTAGAGGGAGCCGAGGCTCTGCCGTGTCATAATTTGCTCTGGGCCACACCAGGCTACACAGCAGGTAAGTGGAGAAGTCTCTCCTCCTGGCCTGCAGTTTTCTCCCTCCCTGAGGGACCTGCCATGCACGGTGAAGGCCTACTGTGTGCCAGGACCGACATTTCATCATCACCTTATCGATCCCCGTAACGCTGTGCTTTCCCGCTTCTCCCACACCTTCACACGGGACCCATTGGGCTCTCAAATGCAAAAGCGAAATCAGGTCATGGCATCCCCCTGCTTGAAATGTCCAGAGGCTTCCCGGGAATAAAATCCAGACTCTGCCAATGGGGCCCCCGCTTTTGTGTCTGCAGCCTTACCTACAGGGCCCCCCATGCGGGTCTCCTCCTGTTCCCCGTGCCTGTTCAGCAACTTCCCTCCACCCCTGGGGCTTTACCGTCAGCCATTTCCTCTGCCTGCAAAGCTTCCCCTGTGGCTCATTCTCCCCGGTTGTGGAGACCAGGCCGATCTCATCCTTCTGCTCAGATGGAGCCTTCTCGGCCCCCTTGGCCATCCCCTATCCCAGTTTGGCTGCCATGACACCTGTAACCTACAGTTACCTTATCTATTTATTTGCTTTTATTTCTCATTCTCCCCGATGGCAATGTAAGTACCAGGAGTGGAGTCTCTCCGTTCTTGGTCACAACTGGCATTTGAAGCCAGCTCAGCCGGCAGTCTGGCATGCCGCCCCATAATTTGACAGAGGGCCTGCGGCCGCCCGCTACAGAGAGGTGCCCGGATGAGCTCTGCCCCGTGTCTGGGCTTCATCAGGTAGAATTAGGCCGCAGGGACGAGGAGAAGCCGTCTCACTGGAGAATCCATCAGTGAAGGTTGAAAGGGATAAGGGAGGCCTGAGAGGACTTGGAGAGTGAATAGGGAAGAGTTTCCTTGGCTGGCACTTGGGCTGGAGGAGGGCAGCTGTAGGAGGAGGCACGGGGTGCACACACATTTGCACACACATTTGCACACATTTGAAATGTCCAGAGGCTTCCCGGGAATAAAATCCAGACTCTGCCAACGGGGCCCCGCCATTGGGGAAAGGCTCAGACCTCAGTTAGAGCCATAGTTCCACCATCTAGAGCTTTGTGACCTTGGGCAACTTCCTTAACTTCATCTGTAAGATGGGTATGATGATGTCTTCACTTTGGTGAGAATCAGATGAGATCCTCCTCTCTATATTATCAGGTAGTCGACAAATGCTGACACGAATGACTCTCAGATAGTGCTCTTTGACAATTTTCAGACATAAATCAATCTTTTTCTTTTTGGTAATGTTTATTTTTGAGAGAGAGAGACAGAGCATGAGCAGGGGAGGAGCAGAGAAAGAGGGAGACACAGAATCCGAAACAGGCTTCAGGCTCTGAGCTGTCAGCACAGAGCCTGACGCAGGACTCGAACTCACAGACCTTGAGATCATGACCTGAGCTGAAGTCGGACGCTTAACCGACTGAGCCACCCAGGTGCCCCAATAAATCTTTTTTTTTTATGTTTATTTATTTTTTTAGAGAGAGAGCACGCAAGCGGGGAGGGGCAGAGAGAGAGGGAGACAGAGAATCCCAAGCAGGCTCTATGCTGGTCAGCCCAGAGCCCGACACGGGGCTCCAACTCGCAAACCGTGAGATCATGACCTGAGCTGAAGTCGGACGCTTAACCGACTGAGCCACCCAGGTGCCCCAATAAATCTTTTTTTTTTTTTTTAATGTTTGTTTATTTTTTTAGAGAGAGAGCACGCAAGCGGGGAGGGGCAGAGAGAGAGGGAGACAGAGAATTCCCAAGCAGGCCCTATGCTTGTCAGCCCAGAGCCCGACACGGGGCTCCAACTCGCAAACCGTGAGATCGTGACCTGAGCTAGAATCAAGCGTCGGACGCTTAACCGACTGAGCCACCCAGGCGCCCCTCTGACGTAAATAAATCTTAGAATGCTAACAGCCACCCAGAAAGCCAGACCCATCTCTGCCAAATGACACCTTCACTTCCTGGGGGAAAAAAAAGTGGGAACCTTTTCCTGTGGTTCCACGGAGCATTTGCCTGGTGAGCCAGACTGCAAGTGAGAGCAGACATTGGGGAGACGGACATCTGAAAGCAGGAGATGTGGGCTGGTTGGGCCCTTCCCATGTGCCCAGCAGCTCCGCTGATGCAGCTGTCCCTTTGGGGAAGTTGGCCCCGAGCGGGAAGGGCCACATTACTCTCCCAGCCCACAGCAGAATGCTTTCTGTTCATCGCATGCGGGGGGGGTGTAGCTTGGACAGCTCGTGCTGGGGGAGCGGCGGACGGGACGTCGTTGGAAGAGTGGGTAGATTAAGATCTACTTTATCGGAGTCAGGCACCACTGGGCGGCCTCTCCCAGAGCCAAGCTGTGGGTCCTAGAGAGCAGGAAAGTCTTGCAGGAAGGAAAGGGGGATCCTAATTACTGCCTGGGAAAGCATCCTCATTTCCAAACCCAGCAGGTCACCTGGCAAATCGTATGTGGGCAGTGATTCATTAGGACGCTGTAATCCCCCATGTGAACGCAGAGTTATAACTGCATCTCGGGGCCGGGAGGGAGAAGCAGGACTTCATAAATCACTCCTTCGGCGCTGTTGCCTACACGCCTAAACCTGTAGCAATTTATCCCAAATGAGGAAATAATAATGTCGTTTTCCACCAGCCTTTTCCTGGGGGAACGTTCCGTGATGGAGGGTAGGCTGGTGTTTTAAAAGAGTCTTTCTGGGCTGTACCTTGTTACAAGGTTGGTAGCAGTACGCCCTTTTCCACCTTCTACCTCTCCTCTTCCCTTGTCACTGTGGTGTAGGGATTCATCAGTCAGAGGGCACAGTGGGCAAGAACTTAGATTGGGCTTCTCAACTTCTGCAGTTTATTTTGGAGAAAGTAAATTGACGTCAGTTTTTCCCCCTAAAAATCGTTTCTTGAGCCTAGTCATGGGAGATGGGAGAGCTGTGGCGGGGGGGAGGTTGCCGTTGCTATCCCTGCTCTACTCTGCGGCTTTTCATGTGGCCATCTGTAGGAGTTTCCAAACACATGTCCCCATTTTCCAGATGGAGGATGGTAAGTTCTCTGGAACAATAAAGAGCTTTTTTCAGAGTAACTGGAGGTTCTGTATCTTCATTAGAATAAAGCCAGCACCTGTTGCCAGTGGAACCCAAAATGAATCAAGGCTTAAAAGTAATAGATGTTTGGGGCGCCTGGGTGCCTCAGTCGGTTAAGCATCTGACTTCGGCTCAGGTCATGATGTCACAGTTCATGAGTTCGAGCCCCGTATCAGGCTCTGTGCTGACAGCTTAGAGCCTGGAGCCTGCTTCGGATTCTGTGTCTCCCTCTCTCTCTGCTCCTCCCCTGCTCATGCTCTGTCTCTTTCTCCTTCAAAAATAAATAAAAATATTTTTAAAAAATTTTTTAAAGTAATAGATGTTTGTTTCTCATCCATCAGTCTTGACCGTGGCTGTTCCTGGTTGGCACAACTCTCTGCCATGCAGTGGTTTGGAGACCCAGGTCTTTTTCTCTGGTGGCTTTGACATGCCCTAAGCCTCCTGCTCTTCTGTGTTCATCCTGCCCAGGGGAGGGACCCAGAATTGACACTTAACCTTTTCTGCTCTGGGGTCCTCGCCAAGAGCAGGTCATGTGGCCTTAACTAGCTGCAGAGGGCCCGGGAGTGGCCAGGCGATGTATTCCTTTGCTGGGCAGTTGCTTACTTGCGACAACTCTGTGCTGTGGAAGGGTTGTGAGTTTGGTGTATACTTGGTGGGTGATTATACAGCGCCACATCTCACAGTGAGCGCCCCCGTTTTACCAAGAGAGACAAGGTCTTGGCTGCAGTCACATCGTTAATTGTGGGGCCTGGACTTGAACCCAAATGCTCAGGCCACAGTTTGGGGGGTTTTGTTTGGTTGGTTTTTGACGGCACCAGGGTAAGAAATGAAAAACAGCGTTGGGTTTGAGGGCAAGGAGACGGACAGGACAGCTGAAGCAAGACGGACAGACTGACATTCTGTCCCTACTGACCTTTGCGGTCCTTGCAAGAGACTACATCTGAAAACTCGCTCTTCAGTTTACGAGACGAGGAAGGCCCCTTAATGCTTGTTGTCTGTCGTTATTCCAGACCAGCCCCGTCCCATCAGTCATCCTGTACTTGTACCTGAAAAGCTAACACACAGCTTTGCATCAAATTATTATGTGGCTGACCATGTAATAAATAGATTCATAAAAGCCTGTATTTAAGGTGGCCGTTCATGCTGCACTTGCCCTGGAGTAAATGACAGCTGTTGGGCCTTCCTGTGGTATTTTGGGTTGTTGTTGAACTTACCAAGTGATGAAGCCTCCGTAATTTCTCTCCCTGGTTAGTTTCCTCCCAGCCTGAGCAGCTGTACTCAAGTTTGTCGGGCACGCCCATTAGCTTTCACATGTAAAGGATGCCTTTTTATATTCAAATGTTAGTAATATATTATTTAATCATTAGGCAGTTTACTAAGTGTGTATTTGCACCCGTTGTTCTTTCTGAATGCCTAATCACCAAAGGGAAACGTTTAGAAACAAATGCTTTCTTCCAGGAACTGTGGTTTCCAGAATAGGGAGTGAGGGACATACCTTGCTTGATGTCACCAGTCGGTCATTGGGGTGGCTTGGGGATGACCCGGACGCTGCCACGGGACCTGACCCCACGCTGAGGCCCAGCCCAAGGATACACGGAACTACAGGAAATTGCTTTGTCCTTCCGAACAGCGGTCTCAAGTGGGTTCAGACTAACACTAAACTGGATTTCTCATGAGGCTTTTGTCCCCGAGGCGCGAGGGCTCCGTTTTTTCCCACCGCTGACATAGTCACGTGGGGGGTTCCTTGGAATCAGTGGAACCACACGTCACAGATACGGGGGCACTCGATCCTGCCCCAGAAGCGCTTGATAGAGTGTGAACACAGACCCAGGGACAGAACAGCATGACCCGTGCGTCAGAATGCGCATGGCTGCCGGAGGAAAGGGTCATTGTCAAAAAGAGCTCTGCGGAGGGCAGGTGGCCTCTGCGCAGGAGCCACTGACAAGTGAGGGACGCCCTGGTTGGCGAAAGGTGCCTGGAAGGGCATTTCAGCAGTGATGGGGAGAGGGAGCATTTGCCAGCTGGTTATGAGCCTGGGACCCTGGAACCAGGTGCAGATCCTAGATCTACCTCTCTCGCTAGCTCTGTGAGCTCAGGCCATTTCTCAACCTCTCTGTGCACCAGTTGCTTCATCTGCAAAATGGGGATGACAATCGTAGTATTACAGTTTATCGACAGGATTAAATGAGTCAATATAAAGTGCTTAGCAAGGTGCCCAGCACCATACTGAGTGATAGGTAAGCAGTGCTGTTTTTACGCAGAGCTCAGAGGCCTTCAGTGTGTTTGACAAGCAGTGAGGAGTTCAGACCGATGTGTGGGAGAAGTAAGTTCCCGAAGGTGGGACTGAGCTTGGGTGTGGTTACGAAGCCCACAGGTTGGCCAACCCCTTGCCTGTTGCCCAGAGCAGAGAAAGTCCCAAGACCCCACTGGCTGTGGCCCATTATCTACCTTTCTTTGCTTCCTTCTGCCCCTCTTCCTATCTTAAAATCTCCAGTCCTTTTATTTGTAAGAAATGTACAGGTTTTCTTGTTTTTAATACTTGTATGGCTGTAGCAGAGTTCTCTACACCCCCACGGGAGACCTAGAGCACTTTTCTCGTCCGGTTTGGGGTGTCCGGGAGGGTGGTCAGAGCACTTGGGCACAGCCCCTCCTCTGCTGCCATTTTGCTGTGCTCTTTTCGATGGTGCAAGGTGTACCCTGGGCCTGTACCCTGTTCCTGGGAGTTGGAAGCTTTCACCAGAGGGTTAAATCAGCCACGGGAGAGCAACACTCCCAGCAACCTCAGAAAGAATAGGAAATGATCCTCTTGAAGGGAGCAGGGAGCTACTTGGCTTTTGCCGTGTTCCAGTACCCTCTTCTTGGAAAAACAACAACAACAACAACAACAAAAAACAGTTCCCCTCCCCCCACCTTGTCTCTGCCTTCCCCCAACACACCTTGTACTAAATACATTTTTCAGACCTGACTTTGTGCAAACACAATGTTGTTCTGCAAGCATTAAAAGGCAATTTAGTACTCAAAGGATTAAAAGCTCATGTTAAATTGAAGACTACACTTGGCATAAACATTAAAAATTGACAGAACACCCAGCACATTAACTGCACCAGGGCTTCGTAATTAGCATTTAAAAGTAAAACATCATTTCCTTACTGTTTCCTCCTTACTCATTTATAATGCATTTATTATAATACAGATGTGAACAGGAGGCTTTCTACCATCATCAGCGAATGAAAAATATACCTGAGCTGAGAAAGAAACTGGGATTTATTTAATTCAGCCTAAAACAGCAAAACCAAGGAAAAAGTCCCTCACTGGGCTGGTTTGAAAGCCTCGCGCCTCCCTTTGGAAGATCGACACAAGGGCCCCAGAGAAATCACCTTGATGTTTCTCTTCCTTTTTTTAGCCTTTCGCTAGCAAACACTGGGCAGAAAAACCCGACCAGGCTTATGCTAGGCCCAAACTGGCATCTAAAATCGATCGGCTGGCAGGTCACCCAAGGAACATGGAAAGAGCTCGTTGGCTCATTGCTGAGGCTTCTTCAAAACTTTGGGAAGACTGGAATCCAATTTTGCAATTTGAAGGGAAATTCTGCTGACTTAACACAGATGGCTGAGTTTGTAAATGAGGACACCTGTTCATGACACCTTTGGGCTCCTGCTTAAATCGGGGCTTTTGTATTTAGCGTGATCAAATTTGTAAATCTGACTGCAGTCCAAATCCGATCGTACTTTCTTCCTCTTCAGTTAGTTCTGAAATGTGCTGCCGCGGCTGCTTTTACACACACTCGCCTCTGCCCCTTCTCAGGGCACTGGGTTCTAGTCCTCTAATTTCCATGCACGTTGTGGTCACCAGGGCGGAGGGAGGGTCACCAAAAGGCAGACGTGACAGATGAGGTCCAGAGGAAGGCTTGAGATCCTGGTTTTTGTTGATAACCGCTGGACCACACTTGGCATACAGAGGTCGTACAGAGCCTCTGAAATCAGTGTTCAGCTATTGGAATCACAGCAGCAGCTGCAGAGAACCCTCAAAGAGTGCCAGGCCCCTGTGGTAAACCCACGGAGATTACAAAAATCAGCAAACATGGTTCTTGCCCTCAGTGGACTTCCCGTAGAGACGTCTGAGAACTCATTATCTGTCTCAGGCCTCTTCTACTGGACCTCATTTGCAATGTGATTGAGCAGTACCTTTCCTTGGCGATATCTAGATATCCTGACAAGCATGTTCTGCTAAGGCGGACCTCCCAGGCTGTCCCCAAGTGGCCCCGGATTCCCTGGCCGGGGCACGATCAAGTTTATTGGGTTAGCCAGTTGACAGGACAAATAAAATATCTGGGCTGCAGGGCCAGTCTGGGTGAACGCATGACATAAGGGTGTTAAAAGTGGAAGAGAATTCTGAAAATAGATTTCACCCTTGTCAGAACAGTGCCAGGCTGGCTCAGCCCACGGGATGCCTCAGCCGTGGAGGATTTGGGCAGTGAAGCACATGTCCCTGGGGGGTGGGGGTGGGGGTAGCAGCTTGGGAGAGAGGAGGGTTCCTCCCAGAGTCAGGTTCCCGAGGAACCAATTTGGCACCTGCTCCGTGGCAATCTCTTGGAGGCAAAGAGAAAAGAAGAGGCTGTGGTACAGATGTGGGAATAGTCTGATGCAGGCAGGCCCCGTCTATTTTCTTTTCGTCGTCTTAATGATTTTTTTTTTAAATTCCAGAAATGCATCCGTGCCCCTGCATGACTTGAAAATGCTTCTCTCTCCCAAACAACCATGGGCTACAGCAGCCCCTCACAGCAGTCAGGAGCGCGGCCTGCTGTCTGAGGGGTGAGGACACGAGCCTAGATTCCGAGTCAGGTTCGCATCGAAGCCTGGCAGGGCCTGGAGGGTGGCCGAGTGTAGTTTGCAGGCTTGTTAATTACCATAGTGTTTTTATGGGAAGGTCCTTGGGTGTGTTTGTGGGAACAGAACCCTGATTTTAATTACATCCCTTCTGGTTATTCAGATTATATACTTCTAAGGATCTTGTTTCTCTGGCTCTCACCTTCCCCACAGAGGTACAGAGGAGTTCAAACACTGAAAATACCTGTACGCTGTGCTTACACAGATTAACAGGAGCCGAGGATTTTGGAGCTGGAAGGGAGTTCACGTGGCCAGCCCCGCCCCCTCAATCTGCAGGGGACAGAACTGAGGCTCAGAGAACTTTAGGCGACTTGCCCAAATCTCCTCCACCTCCACTAGGTACATCTTACTGGCCTGCAAATGATTTTTTTCGTTTCCAATTCTCAGTCGAAGTTCCAATCAGAATCAGACAGTTCCCTGTCCCTCCTCTGAGTGTTGAGGTTGTTGGGCGAAGAGCCATAACGACCGCATTTTCCGTGTGATTCCGACTCGATTCTTCTCTGCTACCAGAGCGCTAAGGACACACCAACGCCGTACTGGGCAGAAGAGCGAACACACTTAGCAGATTCGAATCGACACACAGCACACCTCACGCGGGCTCATGGGGGGCTCAGGGCACTTCCGAATTGGAAATGTAAAATGAATCCATTTTCATTGGCCAGAGGAAGCCTTCTTTCTTTCTTCCTTCCTTCCTTTCTTCCTTTCTTTCTTTCTTTCTTTCTTTCTTTCTTTCTTTCTTTCTTTCTTTAACTTTTCAGGAAGACGCAGGTAATAATGGCCCTTGGCGTTTTAATATTTTATTTGATTTCTTTTTTCCAGTATTTTTAATTGAACCCTGTTTTAATTGCCTTTTCTGCACACTGAGTCTGCAGCCTGGGTGGGGAAGGAAGGCTGATAAATGAAATGATGATTGTCATTACTTCCTTTCTTTCTGCTCTGTCTTAATCAAATTATAATCGATTCCATCCACGTATAAGCCCCGATCCTCGTGTGCATGTGTCGGAAAACAGCAAGTGTTCAGTAAGAAGTCTGAAAATTCTAATCTAACCGAGAGGAAGAGTCATCGCCATCGTTACCAAGTGAGGAAAGGCAATTGGGGCAAATCCGTGTGGTCAAATCGAGCCATCAAAGCAGAGTGAAGCCTTCAAACCCGGCCACCCAGAGTACTTGATTCCAGGCTACGCAGCCCGTGGCAGACAAGGTTTCCTAGGCTCGAGAGCTAGCAGTGACCTAGGAGAGACCTGGGTCCCTCCCCCGTGTCCAGTCACAGCCCAGGGCAGACACAGCTTACCGCGTACATGCTCGGCTGTGACCCCCATAAATCAGGGCACTTCCTTTATAGCTTTTCAGGTTTTCAGGGGCAGTTAGTGAGTTGCCCTTAGGATAAGAGAATAAACAACCCCATTTCCTTTAACTTCTGCGCCTCCTCTACCCTCTGCGACCCCAATCCTATTTTTAAAATTTTGACCTATTTGTTTTATGCACAGCCATTGATTGCCGAATGACTGTGGCCACCCTGAAGGGGCCTTAGTAGAGAATCACAAAACAAATCTGGCTCACACAGAGATGACTTCTAGCCTTGCTGAGTCTGCTTCCTCCCCAGCTGGGTATGCAGTGGGTAGCTTATTCATCAGGCTGGTAAAATGATTTAGATTTGATGGTCGAAGGGAAAGCTTGTCAATCTTGGTAACTACTTAAAGAAAAGGAAAAGTGGCCCTTAAAAGGATGGCCCTACCCCTTGGTAATACCTCCTTCTCCTCGGGACTTGCTTTAGTAGAGTTCCTTATTTCAAAGGGAGTGCAAATATTTGTTTCCTACTGTGTACAGTTTACTGGGCTAGCCACCGCAGGCCAAGCAAGGCAAATCAAAGTGTCATCTTTTTTTCCCATTTCCCTTCATTTCAGCAAAAATACCAACATATGTCAAGACTCTCCTTGGCACTGGCTGGTATACCCAGTTTCCTCCTGTCAGCCTGGGGTGTAGCAAGAAATCACCCCACTATGACTGAAGACGGAGCGGGATTCAAAGGGGTTAAAATACCTTGTCCAAGATCTGGGTGGCTTTGGTGGGGCAGGGGTGAAATCTGAAAGCCAGTCTCTAACCTGGTCCATAGTATTGTCAACCTAGAAGGAAGAATCTGATGGTTTGGCACAGAGCTCTGTCCTCAGGCCTTGCCTGTTGGAAGCCTTCTAGGGGTGAAAAGAGAGAGTAGGGAACACCAGGCTGGGAAGAGACAATCAGCACAACCGTCCCAACAGGCTGGGGGTGGCGGGAAAGCGGAACAATGAAGGTAGAAGGAGGAAAGCATCTGTCCAGAAGACTTGGTGAACTAAGGGGAGGGGAGGGGGACAGACCCACCCAGGCCTTTGGCCATCATGAGGAGAGGCCTGGGACTTCGTCTCTGGAAATGCTGGTTTCTGAAGCGTCCACAGGACCCTCAGTGCCACCATCTAATCGATGAGTTGGAAATATGGGTCTGGAATTCAGGAGAAATGCGGAGGTAGAGATTGGGGAGCCATCTGCTTAGAAATTATGGTAGAAGTTGGGGAATCAGTAAGAGTCTCCTGCTTCCTTCTTTCAAGACATTGAAGGGGGGCCTTGAAAAATCCCACTATTAAAGGAACAGAGAAGCAGAGGAGGCAACATCGCTCGACAAAATAAGAGGATAGTATTCACTGTCATGGAAGCCCAGTGACAAAGGGAGGGGCAGTCGGCAAATCCTAATAAAGAGAGACAGAAAGTGCCACTGGATTTGTTCATTGGGAGGGCCTTGGCCAGAGACCTGCTGGCCTCATAAATGTTAAAAGCCAGTGTCACGCTTTTCTTTTGAGAAGGTGTGAAGAGGTAGCAGTCGCTGAAGAAGTGGGACGTGTGATTTTTAAAAGCTGAA